>NC_142932.1:56086911-56109411 GCF_046866305.1 Octopus bimaculoides | reverse complement strand
ACTGTACATCCCCAGTTGCAATTTATTGATGTGCACCTTTAGTTGCCACTGGACATGTGAATATTTGACTGGGGAGATTAGCTATTAATCTTATGTGCATGCCTCAAGTCTCATCTCTTTTGGTAGTACTGAGTGTATTTCTCCTCCTCCCCCTCCTCCTCCTCCTACATCTTCAATCATCTTCCAGCAGTGAGAACACCAAAGTGAATGGTTGATAGCCATAGCCTCTGCTTTTAAGCAGTTGATGTTACTCCTCTTCAAAGTCATCTGCTAGTTATTGAACCACTTCTTTGGTCCTCTAGTCAAGCAATGACCATGGTCTAGCTGACCATGTAGGATCCTACAAAGGAAAAGTGAGATATGCACTACATGCTCAAGCCATCTGTCTCTCTCTCTCTCTCTCTCGCTCACTCACTCACACACACACACACACACACACACACACACACACACACACACACATTTTTTGTTTATTTATATCTGTTCTTGATCTCTAACTTGTTCATACATCACCACCTTTTATCTCTTTCTTTATCTGATTTTTCTACTCATAAATACACACTTCCTCATTTTCTCTGTCTATCTATCTATCTGTCTTTCTGTCTTTTTTTCACACACACACACACATACACATAAATTCTACTTCTCTCACATACACATATACACACACTGATACTAAAACATAGAAGAAAACTCACATCCACACAAACCCACACATGGCTCTTGTTATGCCTTCTCTCATACACAGTTTATAAAATGTGTTGTGTGAAAGTTGTCTTTTTTTCTGTTTTTGTAACTTTGTTCCGAATGTGAAGAAAATAAACAGGGGAAGAGACAGAAAACAAGGCCATAACTTAAAATATCTTAGAAAAGAAATAGGTAAGACATTGTAGACATTGAGATGTTAAGTCTGAATAAAAGAGGAGATAGTCATAACTAGAAAGTCTTTCATCATAGATTTGATTAATGATCAACAGTTAAACAGCATCAATCAACAACTTGAAGTAAGGTGCTGCTTCCCCATGATCCCACCACTTGCTGAAATAGCACCCATAGGTGCAAGCATAGCTGTGTGGTAAGAAAGCTTGATCCTCAACTGCGTGCTTTTGGGTTCAGTCTCACTGTGTGGCACTTTGGGCAAGTGTCTTCTGAAATAGCTGTGGGCTGACTGAAGCCTTGTGATTTGGTGGACGGAATTTTTCATCATAAGTGTATGTTGTTGTTGTTGGCACTCCGTCGCTTATGACGTTGAGGGTTCCAGTTGATCCGATCAACGGAACAGCCTGCTCGTGAAATTAACGTGCAAGTGGCTGAGCACTCCACAGACATGTGTACCCTTATCATAGTTCTTGGAGGATATTCAGTGTGACACAGTGTAACAAGGCTGATCCTTTGAATTACAGGCACAACAGAAACAGCAAGTAAGAGTGAGAGAAAGTTGTGGTGAAAGAGTACAGCAGGGTTCGCCACCATCCCCTGCTGGAGCCTCGTGGAGCTTTAGGTGTTTTCGCTCAATAAACACTCATAACGCCAGGTCTGGGAATCGAAACTGCGATCCTATGACCGTGAATCCGCTGCCCTAACCACTGGGCCATTGCCCCTCCATAAGTGTATACATGTGTGTGAAAGTGCTTATCCCTTCAAAGAGAATTTCTTCAAATTTTAACTCCATCTCTGTTAAAGAACTCATTCAGTGATGTAGCCCAAGATACACTATGTCTGAATGAAAGAGAAAATGGTCAACGCCGGAACACCTTTGATTATAGGTTTTTTTTTTTATCAGGACTGACCTGGGGTTAAACAACAACAAGAATTAGCATCAATAACAACAATGTTAATGACAATAATAACCACACCCTTTACAACAATTAATAGCAATAACGTCAGTGATGGCAATAACACCACAACAGTGACAAGAGCAACATCAATAACAGCAATATTAATAACAATATTAATAACAATATTGATAACAATATTAATAACAATATTGATAACAATATTAATAACAATATTGATAACAATAGCTGTATCAATGCATCAGCAACAACAATGCCATTAACTGCAGCAACATCAATAACAACAACCACTATACTAACGATTATAGCAACAATAACCATAAAAAACAGCAATAACAACAACATCAACAACAACAAATAGGGAACTTCAACTATGAAATGAAATAAAAATAATAAATGAGAAAAAAAAAGAAATCAAACAATCCATATGTTTTCAATGAAATGAAAGAAGTTTACGAAGAAAGCAGCACCACTGGAGGAAAAACACGAGGAAATCCTTTGTTTGGCTCCAAAAGAAATTCAAAGCAGATGTTTTCTTGGACTAAAAAGTTGAATTAAAATAATATCAACAACAACAACAACAACAATGCCAATAATAATAATAATAATGGTAATAGTGGTGGTGATGATGATGATGATTATAACAACAGCAACAACTAAAATAATGATTTTGAAAAAAGAAAAACATGAGTAAGCAGGCGTGTGTGTATGTGTGTGTGCATGTGTGTGTGTGTGTATATATATATATATATATATATATATATATATATATATATATATTTTAAAGATCAAAGAATCATTTTTTTTCATCCTATTCTTTCTTTCAAACTCTTTTTTTTGTCATTTGAAACTGAATGTTACTTGTGCGAAAAACATCCCCATTATCATTATCTACATCATTGTCAAAATCATCATCATCATTATCATATTCATCATCATCAATATTTTAACAGTCGTTATCTATTGCTGGTACAGGGTTGGCTGGGTATGCTATCAAACGACAACATTGGTAAAGAATGCATTTGTACTATCTCATCCACGAGGCCAAATACCTCGAGGGCCAACTTCATCAGTTCTTCACATTTCTGAGATGTTGAGTATGTATGTATGTATCTATCAGTCAGAATCTTCACCTCACACTGGTAAAAATGCCTTGAGTTTACTGAAACCCTCTTCACAAGTGATATTATGAGGGTCAGCTGAAAAGTTTACAGGCTTAGCAAGATACTCCCATGGAATGTATCCAAATGAGGTTTATGTTTCAATGCAGTTCCCCATTGCAGTCTACACACTTCTTCCACTGGTGTTGCAGTGTTTGCATGCCATTACTGATGAAGCTTTCATCTTTTTTGTTCAGAAATATAATCAACAGCAGATATGATATCATCAGTACTGCGACCAAGTGTCTTTTCAAGTTGGGGAACAGATAATAATCAGATAGGGCCAAATCAGAAGGGTAGGGACAGTGATCAACCAATTCAAAGCCACAATCATGTACATCAGCCATTGAAAAACTAGGTCTTGTGTGCTAGAGCATTGTTCTGATGAAACAAGACCCTTCCATCAGTTTTTCTGGTTGTTTGGTCTTGATAGCCTTTCCTAACTGCCTCAGCAAGTTAGCAAAGTACTCTCTATTGATGGTGTGGCCTTTTTGAAGGTATGCAATAAGCGCAATGCCTATTGCATCCCAAAAAACTGAGGCCATCACCTTCCCTGCTGATGAACCAACCTTGGCCTTCTTTGGAGCTGGTGGGAAGGGGTGTTTCCACTGCATGGATCATCTCTTTGTGTCTGGCTCAAAGTGATTAACCCAACGCTCAAACTGGGTGAAACCATGTCAGATTTTCCCCGTGATGCAATCAGTCTCATGTGCTTTTAATCAGTATCAGATCTGGCACCCACCCAGCAGAAACGTTTGTCATGTCAAGTTCATTGTGCAGGATATTCTTTTAACTCCTTCACAGGATATGTTAATAGCATTGGCTATTCGATTCATTGGCAATCACCTGTCATCCATCACCATGTGGTAGACACAATGTTTTCCTTGGTGGTGACAGTTGCAGGACTTCCAGCTCTTGGGTCATCTTCAAGACCCTCCCTTCCCCTCCTAAATTCAGCTGCCCACTTTTACACTGCTGACAAAGCTGGAGCATCATCCCCTAATGTATCAACCATGTCAGCAGAAATGTCCTTGGGGATAACCCATTTTCTACAGGTACTTGACAACACCATGATGCCACATTTTGCCCTTTTTGAAAAGAAGTTACTTCTAGTTACTTTTGAAGTGTTCTTTGAACAGTGAGATGTCAGTGTACTTAGAAAGAAACAATGCAGTTATGAATAAGAAAATCTGAAATTAATGCATGCAATATTTCACAGCTCTAGCATCACTCCTTCATAGTCAGTTTATGAATTTTTCAGCCCACTCTGTTAATGTTATAAAAATATTACCCATAGTAAACATTTTTTATATTAATCAGTTTTTTAAGAAACAACAATTAAAGAATTCAAGCAAAAATAAAAATACAAACGTTACCTACAAAAGTAACTTATAGAATAAGTTACCTTTTGTTACCATAAAAAGGAAAGGAAATGTTGTTTTGATGTGAGTATTTTGAAAGGATGACAGAAACAATAGATAAGATATAGGGAAGAGGGAATGGGTAAAGAAAGATAACTATCCTCTCTTGTGACTTAAGCAATAGTTGAAGATGTAAAGATCTAAATCATAAAGGTGTAGTTAAAGATCTAAATAAGTTTCAATATTCAATCAATTACAGTCAGTATATCTATGATATTGATTTTCGTTACAAATAAGATATAAATAGAAATAAATATGTTAGAAAGTTGTATATATTTATTACCTGTCCATGAATTAATAATAGCCAAGATCTATATTAATTATAAGTACCTAGATAAAGATTTAATTCTAGTATCATAGTAAGTACTACACTATTTTTACTAGATCAAGTATTAGCAAAATTGACTGAAACAAGGAGTAATAATATAGCTAAGAATAACTATCAGTTATTGATCTGTTATTCAGAGCATAAGTAGTGTTATTTAATACTTATTTATATCTTTTTTTTTTAACCAAAAAAGAAAAGCAAATTATATTTTCCTTGGACAAATTGCAATGTTAAAAACATATCTCAAGAAGCTGACTGTTAGATGATGCTTTATAAAAAAAGTTTAGTAGTTCAAAAATGGTTCTTGATTGTCAATTCAATGTTTAACCAAAACAGATTAAATTTAGTCAGTTGTACAAATATCTACATCATACACATTCATAAAAGTACACATTTACATTAACTATTACTCTGATGAATTTAGCCACATCAGAAGAAGTTATGGTTTGTGTTACATTCAGTAAAGTAGAGCAGGGTAGTTTTATAGCAATGATGCTGAGAGGGAAAAAAGCTTATTAAGTAAAGAAAAAATTTCTTGGCTATTGGAGTAACTATTTCTGAATTAGAAGTATTATACAAACAATTTCTGAATGTGTTTCTATTATTCTAAGGTCGAATACAAGATATTTTATCCTTAAACCATATAAACCTTCATTATAATACAAAGAATGTTAATTCTCATTTGCAGAAATGTTGTGGATTGTAAAAGATATATTCTAAACTAAGTTTTCAGCAACAATTTTGTGTCGCTGGCAATTTGTTATTGCAGTTTAATGATTTGTAAGGGTTAAGACAGATGTAATAGAGATCATTATTTGAATTATTTCAAGAAACTTCTCTATTATACATCAACTTCAACAATAATAGTTAAACCTAGGCTTTTGAAGAAAGGGTGAAAGTCCTTTCTGACTTTATCTATAGTTGATATATATAGTAAATGCTTTGTGTTAGTGAGCCATCATTCTGATATAGCCACTCATGGATCATAAGAAAATTTTCTTTTTTTCTTTTAACTATTAAGTAAAACCAAATGAGATCTGTAATTTCAGCTGAGTCACTGTCAGAATGGTCTCATATCAAAAGTAGTTCTAAACTATTAAAATCACACTATTTAATAGCCAACTTCCTGGGATACAATTTTAACATTGCAACTTGTCATAGGATATGTTATTTAGGATGCCCTGAATAACATAGAATAAACCTATTTCTAAACTAAATTTATTATTCACTATATAAATTGATTTTTTTTAATGACCTATTGACTGACATGTGTACAGAAAATATCAGTTTAGCACTGGATGTCAATCTTTATTTATGTATTTTTAATTGATGTAAAATTTGAGTATTAATTATTCATGGTAATAAGTATGAGTTAGTTCCCAAACATACCCATATCTATTTATTCTTTGTTTTTAATATAAATCTATAATACATATATATATATATATATATATATATATATATATATATATATATATTGGTTGTAAATAATTATTTATTAAATATTAGATTTCATTATTTACCTCTAACAACTGTTTGAATATTCTAGCCATCACTTAAGTCATATGATATGCTGGCTATCTTTCTTCACTCTCTCAATATTTTATCCTTTCTTTCTGGCATCAGTTCATAATAACTTCCTTTCATTGCAGTCTTACCAGATATTTATTTCGTCTTATAAAAATCAATATTTGACTTCCCTTACATAATAAAGTAAGGAAACTTATTAGACATATTCATTTAATATTCTTTCTGCAAGCAATGATTTTATTTATGTTTTTGTTATATATATATATATATATATATATATATATATATATATAATTCCATTAATATAAATACTCTGTAATATTTTTGTAATATTAATATAACCTCTGAAGAGAGTTAAAGAAAACTTAAAGCACTTGTCCTTGTCTAAAGTAAATTTTCTCATACACACACACATACATGTATGAATGTGTGTATGTATATATATACATATACATACACACATATATAGGTATGTGAGTGTCTATATACATTCATGTGGGCATGTGTAGGGTGGATATACTCACAAACACACATTACAGTATGCACACAAAGGTGTAAGAATCAAAATATAGATGTGTACATTTATTTTTAACACACTCCCATATGCGAGAACATGAAAGACATTTTCTATGGGAGATATCTGTCTGTCTTTGTAGATAGATACACATGTGTGCATATATACATGTATGTACACAGAGTGGTGCACATATGAATATGTGCACGCATGTGCGTCTCTCTCGATGTATATTTTTATTTATATACACACACTTGTATATATCTATCTGCCCTTCTACATATATCTGAGACAAAGCTCCCACTAATGCATTTCATATTCTAGTGTTCAGGGACATGTTAAAAATAAATGTGCACTTCTTTAATCATTATTTAAGTCCTTATAATATATCTTTTCCTTTTTTTAATCCATAATCTCTTACTTGATTCAGTCGTTGGACAGCAGCCAGTGCTGAGGTGACCACCTTGAAGGATTTTGCTCAAACAAATTGACTCTTGTACCTGTCTTTAAAAGTCTGGTACTTATTCTGTCATTCTCTTTTTCTGAACAGTTTAGTTATACATTTCATTACTGTATAACAATGTTGTTCATACACAAGCATCATGCAATTTACCATTCACTCTGAATAGCAGCTTTTTGTTAAAGATATAATAGCTCTCTTAACTTTCTCCAGCCAGTTCATACATATTCTTACAATTATACCTTCAGGACATCTTCCACTTCTAATTAGGTCACCTAAGTAACAGAAATTATCTACTTCTAGGGACCTTCTTGGGCATTCAAGATAATCTATTTCTGTGTGTTCTTATATATATATATATACTCTTATCCTCCTCATTATTTTTATCTCTGTTTTCTATGCTGGTATGGTCAAGAGTTTGACAGGATTCAGTGGTTTAGAGGTGCATGTCTTGTTGTAATGTTTTGCATGGCTTCTGTGACTAGATGCCCTTCCTAACACCAACATTTCAGAGTGTACTGGGTGCATTTTTCATAGCACCAGCATTATAGCAGTTCACTTTCTGTCAGCAAAACGAAGGAGCTTTTTCAAGTCCTGTGTTGTCATTGCTCAAACGAATTACCAGTCATTTACAGCATGTACATTGGGTGACACCAGTATTGTTGGGGCTGCTTTGCAACTTGCAAATTAAAACTCCAACAAATATTTGTCTATGTTATTAAACTTTTTACCATAAATGAATTAATTATAATTAGTTGATATCTTACAAATTGTTTTGCTACATTTCTCTTTTCATTTTGAGTTGAAATCCTGCCAGTGTAGCTTGACTTTCTTCGTCATACTGTCAGAGTTGATAAAATAAGTAAGAGTTAAATATGGTGGCAATCTATCCAGCTCAAAATGTTGGTCATGTGCCTGTGTTAGAAAGCCTTCATTCTAGAATTACTAAAATAAGTACCTGTCAAACCCTTGGATTGATATAATTGTGCATAATCCACCTACGCAATGTTCCTACTTGTACCCGTGGTGAAAATTATAATTTTCATGATTCCACAATAGCTACTTGTTGGATATTTTGTTCTTAATGACTCTGAGACTAAAACATACTTAGAATTTTGTTAATATTTTATTTTTAACAGAACAGCAGAATTAATTGGCAAAAATGCCAGTTTCTGCAGGAGATATGAAAGAAGCAGGTAAAGAAAGAGAGAGAAAAATAGAATGGTTACAATTAGACAAACAAGCAAACAAGTTCTTCAGTGTGATGTTTAAATTATGTAATATAAATTAGCATTTAAAAAAAAAATCAAAATATTATCAATCATAACACTTGCTCTTTAGAATACGTTAAAATACATTTACAATACATTTGATATAACCAAACAGAGCCAAGTTCAATTTTAATACATACCTGTCACTGTAAACACACCAAATACATGCATACCTTCAAATATTCAACTTTAATACATACCTTTTATTTAATACATATTTACTATCAATAGTTTGTCCTAGAGAAGAATCCTGTAATTATCAGTAACCAGACATATTGTCCAGAATGTTCAGAATTAGAACATTTGGATGTTGCTTAATTGAATACATGCTTAAGGTAACAGCAGTTAGTTGGACAGTTTTACACAAATTAGATGACAAGGAAAAAGACTACAGATGCATTGTAACATGTATGGATGGATGTATGTATGCATGTCCACATGCATGCATTCATACCATAGGAAATTTCACTTAGTAAATTCTGTCTGGCCCATATTAGGCATGAAAAAGTAGATGATGAGATTATGTTATGTATGCATATGTGTATCGCTCATTTTCTCTCTATATATATATTTGTGTGTGTTTGCATTTCTAATATATGTGTGTGTGTGTGTGTATAGATATATATATGTGTGTGTATATATATATATGTGTATATATATATATATATATATATATATATATACATGCATATACACACACATATACCTATTAACATATATATATATATATATATATATATATATATATATATATATATGTGTGTATATGCACATCTATTTATATACATATATATGTATGTGTTTGTATACATAAATATTTGTGCATATATCTATATGTATATGTGATGAATTTATATGTGTATAGTGAAGGTGCATAGCTCAGTGGTTAAAGTATCGGACTCATAATTGTGAGGTTGTGAGTTCGTTTGCCAGACTGGGCTGTGTGTTGTGTTCTTGAGAAAGACACTTTTATTTCACATTGTTCCAGTTCACTCAGCTGTAGAAATGAATTGTGACGTCACTGGTGCCAAGCTGTATTGGCCTTTGCCATTACCTTGGATAACATCAGTGGCATGGAGAGGGGAGTTTGGTATGCATGGGTGATTGCTAGTCTTCCATAAGCAACTTTGCCTGGACTTGTGCCTTGGAAGGAAACTTTCTAGGTGTAATCCCATGATCATTCATGACTGAATCCTAGATATATGTGTATATATATCTATGCATGTATATATACACACACAAATGCACATATATAATGGGTTTATATTTGTATGTATATAAAATGTTCTAATGCCCCCCTTCCCCACATCCCCAAGAAAATCTCCATAAAAAATTCAAAATAAGAAGTTTGAAGTCATGAATCTGGATTAAGTCTCAATTACATCAACTACTTAATTTCATCATTTTTATTTATGCATTTTGCTATGAAATTCGGGTCACATAAACTCTTGACAAGAATTAAGTGTGGATGAAACATTAAAAAGGCCTCTATGTAGTCATTTGACCCGTTAGAAATAACAACCAAATTCCCCTCAAATTATAGCTTGCCATCTTAAACATTACAGAAGGGTACATTAGATATTGATAGTCCTAGACATCTATAAAAAAAAAAAAGATGGTATGGTCACAACTGGAAGAATGCCTTTGAATTTAATCCTGCTCTTTGGGGATTAATCTCTGTTTAAACAACAACTGTTCTTGTGAAGAATACTACAAAGTTTACAAAGAAAAAACAGGTGTGGTTGTCTGGTAGGACATTTGCTTCTGGACCACATTGTTCCTGGTTCTGTCCCACTGTATGGCACTTTAGGCAAGTGTCTTCTACTATAGCCTTGGACTAACCAAAATGTTGTGAGTGGAATCAGTAGACAGAAACTGAAAGAAGCCCATTGTATGTGTGTGTATATATCTATTATAATAAAAGAGAAATTTTGTCTGTCTGGGACCCCTGTATCTCTGTCTACATTTGCTTTACATTGACATATCATGCCTATTTGGAATCAGGATGACCCCGAGATTGAAAATCTTCCCTTCATTTGGTTCTTACACATCCAACATTGGAATCTGATTTAAAAGCATTTGGGTTGTTATTTCTAGCAGGTAAAGCTTGGCTGCTTCATGCTATCTTGGTTGGCATTCGTCAGATGATGTCAGAGATCATGAAGGAGAAAAAGAACATTTGCTTCATTAATTTTATGTGGAGATAAAAACTTTGGGATGTATTGGCAACAGTTGGAATTCAACTTGGGACTGGAACAATAGAATTATTGCATTACAGAATTCATTTTCATCCTTCCTTAACTTTTGATCAAACACCACTGGGGTGTATAGTCATTATAGACGTATTATAATCATGCTTTCTCTTTAGTTTTGGGCCACAGGCCCAATTAGCCCTCCATAAGAGAAAGCTTAAAGTTCACATGGAGTTTGGATTTTAAGCTAGTATATATATATATATATATATATATAATGTATGTATGTATGTATCTATTTGTGTGTGTGTGTGTGTGACTTTATGCTCATCTCCTACCACCACTTGACAACTGATGTTGGTGTGTTATGTCCACATAACTTAGTGGTTTGACAAAAGAAACATAGAATAAATACCAGGGTTACAAAAATAAGTCCCAGGGTCAATTTGCTTGACTAAAACCCCTCAAAGTGGTGCCCCAGTATGGCCACAGTCAAATAACTGAAACAAGTAAAAGATAACAGATTGCAAAAGAGTGAGCCTCTACATCAGGCATGGGCCTTATCAGATGTACGCATAAGTTAAACAAGCTATAGATTAGAGTTTTGCAATCCACAGGGGCCTCAAAATATTTTAAGTTCATATGTTTTCAATTTTATGAGATTTTCTAATGTAATTTCTGCAGAGGCCTTCAAGCTATATCCTAGCTTAGGGCCTTACCAAGTTTAAATCCAACATTGAGCATGGGTGGGATTTTTCTAGCAGCACTACTAACAAACAACATATGCTGTGTAAAAAATATTATATATTACACCAGCAAATCATAAATATATTGCTCAAACTTTGAGATTATGTTACAAAATTCTTGTAAAATGTTATGTTTATATAATCATGACATTAAAAGACATAAAAACCCATATGCTACCTGAATGTCACAGATTATTGCTAATGCTTGCTTTTAGTTGTTACTAAGATAGATTTGGCTACTTGAAATAGCAGCCAAGTCTATCTTAAACCAGACATGAGGAATAATGTAGTCTGAAGTATACTGTTGTTGAAGAAAAGAGGTCAAGGTTATGGCTTGATTGCCTGTGAGTGTAGGTCTGCTACTCATTTAGTCTCAACTTGAGAGTAAACACCAATAATTGCAACTGTCCTCCGCTTGGCTCACATAAAGACATAGCCTTAAGCAAAGCATGATCTTCTCAGACTTTCATTACTCCTCCTTCCATCCTCAGTCAAATGACTTGTGCCTGTATAATTAAAAAAAAAACTTTATTTGGTAGTTGCTTGCTGTTATTGAGCTCCAGATCAGTGCTGGTCAAGCAGAACAATGGTAAAATACATTCCAACCATGACCAGAATTAGTTTTCGTTTTTCTGACAATGTTAAGATATGATAGAAAGGAAATTTGGTTGATATTTCTTGCGAGTCAACTTAGTGAGAGTGGTATTTGTGGTGGTCATAATAAAAGGCCTGAATGTCCCAATTAAATGTTCCTGATTAGCAAAGCCTGCAAATTAAACACTGGGAAAAGCATAATTGTTGCAAAATCTCATTTTCTCTTTCCAATAATGTTATAAAAAATTTTTGTTTTTTCATTTTTTTTTTTCTTTTACTATTATAAATGTTGTGAAATAATGGTTAACACCTGGTTAAGAAAAACCTACTTAAATCTTTGTTTATGATCGTAGCAACACCACTCTAGTTTTTGCTTATGTATGCCACTAATATTCTTTGAACAAAGACATGAATGAGCATCAAATAATCTTGTTTATTCTTCCTGATATATTTGACACCTTTGCATCTAAGTAAAGTGTGTGTGTGTGTGTGTGTGTGTGTGTATTATGCATAAATTTTTCTTTCAATTATGAATTCCATCACCACTCCCACCTGTTTCACCTTATGAATACAATGCCTGCTTGTGTATATAATAAAAAATTTAAAAAATCAATATGATGATGCATTTGAGCCTTTAATTTTATCTGTGTGCATGTATGTGTGTCTTTGTGTGCATGTGCGTGCATGCATGAGTTGTTGTTTGAACCACAGCTTTCCTAGTTGTGCACTGTATAATAACAACTGGCGCTGTCTAAGAGTAGTGTCAGATTTCTGTTGGAGGAGATGTCAAATAACAGCAGCAGACACTTTGCTTAGTATCCTTGTGAGATACACAACTGATATTGGAATCTAAGATTAAATCAATATCTCTTCTTCCTGCCGCTACCAATAAAGAGAAACTGTGACAGCAATCATAAAACAGCCACCAATAATAACTAACAGCACTATTGACAACAACAACAACTTTAATAATACTAACAACTCTATTGACAATAACAAAACAGCAGCAATAATATAGACAACCATCACTATTAACAAAACAATGGCTGTACTATTGACAACAACAGTGACAGCAACAACAACACTACTGATGATATTGACAACAATAATAATAGCAATAACTGTGACAAAGGCAGTGACAACAAGAACAACAACAGTAACAAAGAAAATAATACCAATGGTACTAACAACACTATTGACAAGATGACAACAACAAAAACAGCATCCACAGTAAATAAATTGTGACTTTTCTTGACTTTTACAGGAATGCAAATGTTTTATCAGCAGAACTTTCACAAAAGGAACCTCAGATGGTTGGCAACATGGCTGGTGAGATTCTACATTTTTTTCTCTACTATTTTAATTTGTAGCATAATAAATAATAATTACTATTAATACTTGAACTTCATTAATTATAATTTTGTGCCAATATTAAATTTTCAAAGCAATAACGATATCTTATATTGGGCTCAAGAGCCCAAGACATTGGAAGCAAAAATTAAAAAAATATGAGAAGCTTAAGATTAATGTTAACTAGCATAGCATTCATAGAAAAATGACAGGGTTTATTTCTGTCCCCTGCCTACTTCAAATCTTGCTCCACTTTTTGTTTTATTTTATCTTTCAGTTATTCTTATGCATTTTACCATTTAAAAAAAGTTGCAAAACTACAAGACATACATACAACCTATGCTTCTATAACTTACTGTAGTTTTACACCACTTCTCTCCAATTCACATCAAGTATTGACTTGTTCTGCTTGTAATAATCATTACTTTTTTTTTTCTGCAGTACGAAAATAAATAGTTACTCAGTGACTGTGAACTTGGTGTTTTTGACCTGTTGTGTATTTCGAAAGCTGACTCCTCACATTTTTACTCATATTCTCACATTTCTCCTCTCTATTTCCTTATTCTCACATATTTAATTATATTAGTGTGTGTGTGTGTGTGTGTATATTCTTCCCTCCCACCTCTCAATGAAAATTTGCTATTACTTCTTCTGTTCATTTTCCAATGTCTTCTTTGTCCCACCCAACATTTTGTTTACTTGCACAAATCTCTCTCATGTCCCCCCCCCCAACCCCTTTGTCTCTCTCTATATTTATCTATATTAGTTTGTCCAGTATTTGCTCAGCTTCCACACCACTTCTATTTCATTGCTGTTATCACGTTCCCTCTCTAATTCCCCTCTACTTCTGTTGGTTCTTTCATCTTCCCTCATCTCTTATTTTAACATTTCCACAGGCTCTCTTTCTCTCCCAGTCTTTATTCCACCCACTTCCTTATATTTCACTGTTTTATTTGCTCATTTGATTACTTGTCACACTAGCATTTTAGATGTTGATTGCTAGCTATTTCCCTTCCTCCCTCCCACTCTCTCTATCCATCTATCTCTCTCTCTCATACAAGGCTTTTCCCCCTCTCATTCATCATTCTTCTCAACACTGCCATTGCTTTCTACCTTCATATTTTTAAAACATAACAGAAAGATAAACCAAAGGACAAAACAGTCACAAAGCCCTACATATATATATATATATATATATATATATATATATATATATATATACACACACACACACACACATACACACACATAGAGTGGGTTGTATTATCTTTACTGTCCAGGTTGAGGAGATATGCATTTCTCTTCCTTGAAATAGGAATTAGGTACATGATAGAGAAGAGGCATATAAAAGTGTATAAGGTTAACAAGAATGTTTAGGGTTAATAAATGTGCTTAAGGTTAACAAAAACGTTCAAGGTTAATAAATGCCATTTGAGAATGCACTGACAATGTTTATAGATCCTATTACTCCTACTTTCTGGAACATCTTCATGTCTGTCCTTATAGGTAATTTGTCAAAATCTTTACAGTAATGGTTGTGTATCATTCCAGTTGTGTCAGTTACAAATGGAATGATAAGAGATATTCCTTAAATGCCATAATGTTTCCTTAGCTTTTCAGCTCTCACCTGCCTGACAATTTATTTGATTAGATTTATATTTGTTGTTATTGTCATTTTGTCATTGGAGAATGTCAGGATTATTTTATGCTATTTTGTGGTTTGTCTGTTTGAATCTTCTTGAACAGTACTGACCTGAGGATAACTATACAACAAAATTAATATATGTATATGCCAATGAAGAGAAAATACACCACAATGAAGGGTCTTCAACATTGTAGTGTGATCTACTAGAAATAGCAGCAAGATCTCATATTACATCTTGCTATGTTAAATACAGAAAAGATTCATTAAATAATGTAGTCTTACATTAAACTAAAAAGGCAAGATGATTATGACTGGTATGCCTTTGATAACACATCTGTTCAATCAAGTTTGTTCTGGAGCTGAGCAGCTGCAACAATGCATGTGAGGTCAGGATTACCTAATCTGGATTGATTGGTTAAAAGAGTTGGTGTTTAGATGACAACTAAAGCACAAGCTTCCCACAGCAATCTATAGATCTTTGGACTCCCAAAGCACACACTTTCCACTCATGTCCATCTGATCTAGTCATTTCTCCTTTTATAGCCATTTATTGTGTCTCATCTCCCATATCAAGCATCTAGAACACTTTCTTAATCTTTCCTCCCTACTCACACGATGGTTTGTTTCTTGTGAACACCAACCTACAAGATGTTCAAACTGAACATAAACCACATTAATCTCACTGGTCTAAGTCATGTGTCATACCCATCCTTCTCTCTACCATTGTGTAAAACTGGAATACTGCACCATACAGTTGGTTAAATTAATACTTTTCTGTAAAGTGGTTGGTGTTTGGGAAGGGCATCCAGCTGTAGAAACCATGCCAAAACAGACAGGAAAGCCTGAACAACCCTTCAGCTGGTCAGCTCCTGTCAAACCGCCCAACCCATGCCAGCATGGAAAACAGACGTTAAATGATGATGATGATGATGATAATTACTACATCTATACTTGAAAACTCTGAGAGTTATTAGAAATGATAGGCTTCACAATTTTTTGATAGTTTCTCATGTTTAATCCTTTAGCATATAAACCGGCCATATCTGGCCCAAATATTCTACCTGTTGTACGTTCATACTGGTCAGATCTGGCATCTCACACCTACCCTACAATGTCATTCTAAAAAACAATCACATCATTGAAATTTCAATGCTACAAGATAATGCATGATTAATTAAAAACAATGTGAATAAGTAAGGATTATATTTGACAAAGCAATCTGAATGCAATAGGGTTAAACTGACTACCCTATGAAATAGGATTCTTTTTCAGGACCAGAAGAACACTTTAGCTATGATAGGGTGTGTCACTCTCAACAAAAGCTCATATGAGATTCTCTTTAGAGCAGAGGTTCTCATTATTTTGGGCCACTGCTCCCCCCACACACACACATCATGCCCACATAATACCCTCAGTGCCCCCACCCCTATTTTTATGTATAAATAAAAATTTTATATTATACTAATTTATATATGCTACCAATTATTTGATATTTAGTATATTATATAATTTGTATACAATACTATAATATTATAAATTCATATGCCCCCCCCCCCAATCCACTGCCTTTCTCCCAATGCCTCCTTTTTCTCTACCACCCCCTTAGACACTAACACCCACCTGGACCCTCTCAACGCCTACCGGTGGGGGCGGTAGTGCCCACTTTGAGAACCTATGCTTTAGAATATTGTATGCTGCTACTGCTACATTATCAAAACCACATCCTGTAGAGGATTGACAAAAATCCACCTGTTACTGACACTCCATTCACTAGTTAACAGACACACTGTTTCTCCTCTGTCTCTTCTACCACTATTGCATTAGTTTCTGCTCTGCAGACTACTACTTCCAGCCAGTCCTACCTCTCATTACTATTCTGTCACACCTCATGAAAATAATTCTGGAATTCCCTCTTCTCTTCCCACATTCTTATGCAGACATTAACCTACAGAAGTTCATGTTGAGCAACATCTGTATCTTCTTCATCCTTCTTACAGGGATATCATGAAAGTCATTGATGCTGCATCGCCTTTGAGTAAATAATAAACCATGCTCAAATATTTCAGAAGCAGTAGTATGATATTTCCTTTGCTTCAAACTCAACCTGAAATATTAAAAAAAAAAAAAAAATTCAGGATTCTGAAGTGTACTTCTGATTTTATTTCTTTTTACTGCACTTGGTCATTGCTCTGCGAATATTTGAGAGTGGGGAGGCAGTCTCTTCAAGAGCTTTTGTAAATCTTATCAATCACAGTACTTATTTTAGTTTGATACTTATTATATCGATATTGAATTGTTATTGACAGAACACCATTATTTTTTATAGGTAAATGTGAATAAACATGAACACAGGCAGCCACATATGTACATAATTATGTATGTGTGTGTGTGTAGAGAGAGAGAGAGAGAAAGAGAGAGATGTAAGCCTTTCTTTTTATAAGAAAGTAGGATTTATGTTGAAGGAAATTTGACTGCTATTTCTAGCAGGTCAAACTGCTCAGCTTTATTGTGTTTGGTGTTGATGTGAGTAGTTATGGATGTAATGATTTTTGTAGTAAAATATTTCTCAGTCTATCAACTGTTGTTCTTTTGAAACTTTAACCAGTACCTTCAATGTGAGCTACTGTCTCTTGTGTTCTCCCCTGATTGATTTCTGACTACAAAATGCAATCACTTTACATCAAGAAGAGGATCTTCTGTGGCCACAGGCTACTTGAAATTAGTCATATATTCTCTGTTTGGATCTCTTACCAAATCTGAAGATGAAATTGAACAAGTATTCCCAGCTAATTATTATTTTAAGCCCATAAATCCTACTATATACAATCTCTTAAATCTATTTGCCTAAGGCTTTATACCTAATAACAACAACAAAAATATAACACACACTCTACTTCGAAAGATTACGTTATATGGTTGTATATTTTGTTTGTTCTTTTTTTTTTTTGTTAGTTGGAGTTTTTTTTTAATATATATGTTTTACTTTTTTCTTCTCCAAATACCTCTGTATTTTGGTGTTGTTTCCGTATGTTTAGAAAATTTCTGCTTGCAATCATATAAATGGCTAAAATCAATACCACTAGAGAACAAGTGAGCCCTACACAGTAGAAATAATAACAATCTCCACTACCACAACCATCACTGGCATCTCTTCTCTCCAGACTTTTTAGTAAGACATATGATACAACTGCATTAAATGTATGAATTAACCCAAGGCTAAATATAAAATAACCAAAGTAGCCTTTATTGTTAATTTAATTGGTGTATTGATTTCTAGGTTTTGCATGGCAGAGGCCACACATTTGCATATGGAGGGAAGGGAAAATGTACTCAGTTTTATCAACCTCAGTACATAACTGGTATATATTTTATCAACTTAGGAATTGTAAAAAGAAAAGTCACCTTTTATTGTATGTAAAGGAACATTACTAAATATTAGAATGCATTTAGTCTGTGTGTGTTCTATCAAATCTGTCATCTCCTATGGTTAATATTTCTATTGAAATGCACTGCTTATTTCTTGCAGTTGATTTTGGAAATATTCAAGAATTTAAACAGATTTTTCATTATTAAACCATTGTTTGGAATATATTTTAAATGGCACGTAAAAAGTACCATTCGAGCTTGGTGAATGCCAGTGCCATCTGACTGGCCCTCGTGCCGGTGGCATGTAAAAAGCACCCACTACACTCTTAGAGTGATTGGCGTTAGGAAGGGCATCCAGCTGTAGAAACTTTGCCAGATCAGATTGGAGCCTGGTGCAACCTTCTGACTTGCCAGCCCTCAGTCAAACCATTCAACTCATACGAGCATGGAAAGCGGATGTTAAATGACGATGATGATGATTCTGACATAAAATTATGATGAAAGATTTCGCAATTTAAATATGCATTCTCTAAAACAAAAGGATCTGAGTTGTAGAATTGGGGGTAACCTCAGATGGCTTAGTATTAAAAGGGTTATGATAGTAGAGTGAAGAATGGGAAGATCCCGATCAGGGTATCTATTCTATGAATTCTACCAGTTCATTGGTATTTTATATATATCAACCTTAAAGGATGAAAGACAAAGTTACTCTTGATGAGATATGATTTCAGTGCACAGAAAACCAGAATTCATAATTTATCATCATATTTTATGCACTAAACTCTATGCCAATTCACTACTTTCATAGGACAGAAAAATGATGTTGTCTTTAAAAGCATTGTGTTACTGAATTCAAATCTCACCAAGGTCAACTTTACCATATAACCTTCCAGGGTTGATAAAATATGTACCTGAAAAGTGCCACTGTTGATACAATCACCCTTACTCCACACACAATGCATGAAATTGGTGTCTATTTAAGAAATAATTGTCCTTATCGCTAAGAAAAACACCACTCTTTAGATAGTTTTATGCTTGTTTATGATACGTATCTTGTCTTTTTTTTTTATATATAGAATATTGCCTAGTGTGCCCTTTCTTAATTTTTAAAGAAAGATACAAAATTATATAATGATGGCATGTGAAAAAGCAACCCAAAAAAATGTTAGCAAAATAACTTTTAAACATTTACAAGACATATATTAGCAACAGAGGCAGTATTAATACCGTGAGATAGTACAGGGTGTCCCAAAAGTCACTGATGGGTTTCAGTTTTAAATAACTTCCTTAACTTTACAACTAAATGCATAAAATTTTGATACAATATAAAGGATATAATGGAAAATAATATGGACTAGTCATATTTTGCAACACCACTGCATCACATATGAAAAATGACTTGGCTTAAATGGTAGCCATTTTCGACTTCACACGCCCGTACTCTTTCCAAAACTTGCACCACAACACCCTCAAGAGTTTCAGACCCCACTTCTTTGATTTCTTTGTTGATGTTCTCCTTCAGTTGCACCAGGTGCTCTAGTTTGTTGATGTAAACCCTCTCTTTCAGGTATCCCCACAAGAAAAAAATCAGGGCTAGTCAAGTCTGGGGAACACGAAGGCCATTCAGAGTAGACTTCACACATGGTTCCAGCAAGATGAGCCAACTGCTCATACTGCAAGAGAAACAATACAGTTGCTACAGCAGTGCTTTGGAGAGAGAATAATCTCCTGCTATAGCAATATCAACTGGCCTTCACGTTCCCCAGACTTGACTAGCCTGGATTTTTTCTTGTGGGGATACCTGAAAGAGAGGGTTTACATCAACAAACTTCACATCTGTATTCTTTTTTATGGTTATTATTTTTTTTATATGATTTTGTTCTGTATTATAAAATACTTAATTTATCAACTTTCAGAATATCATGAAAATACGTTAAGACTATGTCATGATCCAATATACCAAAAGAGTAAGTACAACTTTACTTTACCATTCTAACTCCCCTACTGCTACTATTATTGAAAAAAAAAAAAAGAAACGATAGACAAAGCTAATGAACAACAAGCCAGTTGGTCAGCAAGTCGTGATTTACTATCAGCATTATTTGTTGTGATCTCAGACAAGATGCTTAACTTTGAGTTGTCTAGTTCAATATTTTTATCGTTGTTCAATCCCATGTCAACTTTGAAAAGCAGTACTCCAGTGATGTTAACCCATCTGTTTTTTTTTTTAAACAGTAGTATGATTAATGAGGGATTTAGCTACTACATCTAGCAAGTCAGTTGATCATATAATGGCTTATGTTGTTGGTTGGCCCCTGAGTCACAATGATCAAACAGATCTATAATCTAATGCATTTCAGCCATGACCTTTTCATCTCATTTTTCAGACTTGTATCTAGGACTACTCTTTTACTTTTAACACATAAAGTATGACGGGCCATGATCATGGCCGTCAGGCACTGTCACTCAAAAGCTCCATTACCCACCAGAATGCAAGAGAGCTTATAGTTCAACTAATGACTTTTCAGATAATGTCAAACTTGCTACCATTATATACTAAGAAGATATTTCAACTATTTTTTTTTTTTTTGTGTGCATGGTAGTCTCATTTTCATAAAATGTGCTCAGCAGTCCATGCTATGTAAGTGGAAATCCCAACGCTTTATGGGTTAAAGATGGTAAAGTGTAACTTAAGGGAGATTTAGATGCTATTTATGCAGTGGGCTCCATTGGGGACACAATTTACATTAAATGAATTAGTTGTGGTGATACAAATTTAACAGGTTTAGAAGACCAGCTTTTATAGTAGGAACTTCATTTTAATGATTCAGATTTTCAAAATATGAGAGGGATTGAACAGAAGCTTTATTGTTATACTGGTTTCAGTCACTGGATAGTGATCATAGTGGAGCATCACCTTCAAATGTCTCACCAATCATATCAAAACAATAGGTTATTGTACATAAAGTTCCACAACATAAACATTGGGAAGGGAGTCACTTGTACAAACACAGGGATGTGCAGTTTCTGTTTGATAAATTCCACTCACAGAGTATTGATCAACTGTAATTTACAATTGAAGACATTTGTCCAAAGTTCTCTGTAAACTTCTTAACCATATAGATGTCTTTCTCTATACTTATAAATTTCTGTAATAAATACAATGTTTGTCAGTAAGGCACTCTAATTAGATTTAAAGAAATACCTGAGGAATGACCTGAAATGATTTTAGGCATTTCTTGTTTTAAGACTGATTGTATTTATATGGATTACCTGCTTAATCTCATACACTATACCTTTCAGCTTTGGGTGGTGTTCAGCCTGACCTTACTAACATCATGGATCAAAACGAAATGAAAGATCAAAACCTGTATAACAGAATCAGTATGAATGTTCCTCAAATGAAGACTTTCTACCAAAAGCCAAACCCAGTATCTGCTGTTGCGCCCTACGCAACCACCACCTTGATCAATACTTCTAACCTTCTGGCTAAACCTCTGCAGGTAATCATATTCATTTCCATTCTGTCTTAGTTGTTTTACTCATCCCCCTTTACAGCAATATGTGTGCATACATGTGTGTGTGTGTGTACATATATATACACAAACACATTTATCAAAGTTATATTTGTTATATATAGGTTTGATAAGCACTATGTATAAAACTTTTGGAATTTGAGTCATTTACTTGGCACTGCAGTTAATAAAGAAATATATATGTATACATATATATGTACATTTAAAGAAAAAAACAGGCATGAAAATATCTATTTTCCAATGTTTTGCTGAATAGCTGTGAAACAAGTACATTATATTCTAAACATGCGAACTAGTTGAAGCATTTTTCAGTGAAAATATCTTCAACATAATTTGCATGTGTCTTGAAGAGACTATGTGGCAGACATTAAGGTTCTTAAGTTAGTGAATATTGTATGCATTAAAGCTCTTTTGCAAAAAGCCAGCTATGTAGTTCTTTAAGAGAAATTATGTTCTGAGCAAAGACTCCCTCACACACAGAAGTTAAAATACAAAGACTGCCTTATATCTGATGTAAAAAATAAAAAAGTGATATTGATGTTGATGCTGGAGAAAAATGCAAATGATAAAAAACATCATGGAGAAATAAAT
>NC_142932.1:56079411-56084411 GCF_046866305.1 Octopus bimaculoides | reverse complement strand
ATATATGTATCAATTTATGTGTGTGTGTGTACATATGTGTATATTTATATATATGTAGGTGGGTTATGGCTGAATGGATAAGAACTTTGCTTTGTGGCCATAAGGTTCAAGGTTCAGCCTTACTGTGTAGTGTCTTGAACAAATGTCATTTTCTTTAGCCTCAAAAAACATAAGTACTCAAAAACTATCTAGAAACCCATCTGATGAATTCTGCCTGTAATTCAAAGGTTGAAACCTTGTCACAGACTTGTCATATTGATTCTACCTGAGAGTACATTAAGGGTACATGTCTGCACAATACTCAGTCATTTACATTCTAACTCAAAGAATGGGAAATTGATTGAGCAACTAAATACTAATTGAAGTCAATGGATGCACATACTCATACACACATATGTGTTTGTATATATGTATATTTGCATTTATGTGCATGGAAGTGTCTACGTATATATCATCACTGTCATCATCATTTCACATCCATCTTTCATGCATTCATGAGTAGGACAGTTGACAGGAACCAGCCAGGTAGAAAAACTACCCTAGGTACTGTGTCTGTTTTGCCAGAGATTTTATGGCTGGACACCCTTCGTATTTATATATGTATATATATTTGTATTCATATATGTATGTGTGTGTGTATTTATTTAAGTATATATACATGTGTATGTGTATATGTAGTCATATGCAAGATAAAACTTCTTCAACTGTTACTCTAAGTTCAATTTCTCCATTCTGAAAAGGAGAAAAGTGTTGTATTAATATATAGTCGAAAGTTTTCGCCAGCTTAGCAGATTATAATTAGTTAGTAATGCATCAACATTTTAATGGTTACTGAAAAATAAACCTTAACATTTATCGTGCATGTATGTATAGATAAACTATGCAAAAGACATGTGCAATTTTTATCAGTTCTCATATGAAAACTTGATATTTTCATCTGTTTAATACCATATGCAAAAGAACATATGCAAAAGAACATATGATTTGGTATTGTAGCTCTTGTTAATAAAATTCTACTGTTGAATGACTGAATATGGGTACATCTTTCAGGGTATGATAAAACAATAGTAATATAACATGTTATCCAGTCAGCTAGGTTTCATGAATTTCATTTATTTGATGAAAAGTTTAAAAAGGTATAATAAAATGTTATATTTCTCTGAGTGACACAAATTACTTTGGGCACAAATTGTTTAGGTTACAGCATGCTTTTTTGAAGGACTTATTAATCAGATAATGTTTTCTTTTATACTCCAGTTATATTTTGATAGTGAAGTAGTAAGTCATCTTTTTGAGGTCTGAATAATGTTACAATCTTATTCCTTTTTTAATGATTTCCAGAGAGCCCTATATAGCATTTTGTTTAAAAATTTCAATTTCATCTGCTCAGTAAAATAATGAATTTGAAATTTACATAATTTTGAAAGGGAAAGTATTAAAACTGTAGCAATTACAAATTTGAAAGTTGTTTTGGGTTTTTTCTTTCTCTTTTTTGTTTATACTGGCTATGGAAGCAGCAAAGATTTTGGTGGAGTTGTAGCTTACCTTAATCCTATTTTAACCATACATATCTTATATGTGGTCTGTGGTCAAATTATTTATAAGATTAGATATATCCTAACAACACTGGTACTAAAACATAGCCTTTAAGTTGGATTGTACCATATACAGCATATATGTGTAAGAAAACCAAGACCAGTAACATTTTATTACAGAGATATCTCTCTGTTAGCTCGCTGTTCCTTATAAAGATTTAACATTTCACAAATTTTAGAAAAAAAATATTTTTGCTAACTGTGCTAACTGTATTCCAGTTCTGGCATTATCACTTTTTCTACATAACTTGTTTACATACTATATATCAGCCTACAAAAGTCACTATTTCCTGCCCAGCTGATGGAGTGGCCATGGCTGGAATGTCTTTTGTAGTCACTGCTGACCTAGGCTAAAAAGTAAACTCAATACAGTCATTTGTACTGCACAATTTTTAAAGGCTATATATTGTCAAGTAAATAGGGATGATTCTACACTTTCAGTCATCCTGTTAGAAATAGCAACCAAATTTTCCTCTATTCACAGCCTACCAACTTAAAAAAAGAAAAGGTTACTGTGGTTCTTGATATACCAAAAGAGTGGATGATCAAGGAACACTTTCGATCATAGCACTGCACAGTCGGAACTGGATTAGTTCTAACCAAAACTAATGACACGATATTGGCTCAAACTTTTGGCACTAGGCCAGCATTTTGTGGGGAAGGGGCTAGTTTATTACATTGACCCCAGTGTTCAACCAGTACCTATCTTATCAATCTTGAAAAGATGAAAAGCAAAGTTGACCTTGTTGGAAATTGGCCTCAGAGCACAAAGACAAACAAAATGCTGCTAAGTATTTTGCCTGTTGTGCTAACGGTTCTGCCAGCTCACTGCCTTAACTAACGACACGATATATACTGCTATCTAAATGTATGTGATTTACTCATAATATTCAAATTTACCTTGTTCTCCAAAACATCTGCAATCTTCACTTTTTTTATTTATGAGATCTTCAGAATAGAAAGGAAAAGTGTATCACCTATTATATTTTAAATCTCTTTGTTGGTTTTTGTTAATTTTTTTTAATAATAATATTGACTTAGATGTTTGTCATATAAAGTCTCCTTTAATATTTTTTTTATGAATTTTATGCTGTGGTAGAATTGCTGCAGTTTGTATGCATGTTCATATGTGTTTATGTCAATTCAATTTGAGATTATGCTTCTAAAGTGCAATTTAGTACAAACTGATTTTTGCTTTTTATAAGCTCTGTCAGTATGTTTCTTTCAATGAGATGATGATGATGATGATAATGACAATTTTGTATGTTACTGTTACTACTACTACTACTACTACTACTACTACTACTACTACTACTGTGGTGCTGTTAGCAAGAGTTGTAAAAATTCAGATTATAAAATTAATTTGAAAATATTTTTTCCTTATCCAGATGCCATAAAAATTAGTACAATATTATAAATTAAGTACCAGGCAAGTACTTGTATCTATATATATGACTAGTTCCCTGTCCTCAACATTATGGACATTGTGCCTAAACTTGAGACTGCTTTTATTTGTAGGATCTCTATGGAATCTTTATAGGATCACATCAAAGATTAGGAGGACTAGAATTTGTAGCAGCATTTAGTATTATGTGGTTATTTATATGTTGACATGTTATGATGCTAGTGTTTCCTTTGATATGCACAGTGATTGTTTTTTGGTGCTGTTGAAGGAGACTAGCTTGTCATGCCTGCATGGTAGAATATTTTATTGAGGTCTCTCTTGTTTGTGAAGACAGAACAGGCCTGTCACAAGGTGTCTAAGTTGTGTGTGAAGGACACCTGTGCAGAAGATTAAAGAGGAATTAAGGATTCTAGCAGCAATTTTACAATCATCATTTTGGGTTGTTCTTATTTTGTTTTTGTTTTAATGATAATTTTAGTTTTGAAATTATAACATTTAGGATCTGTTCATTAAATTTAACAATCAATGAAGAAAAATCTAAAACAAAACTAATAGCATATGATTTTTATTTCTTCAGTGGAGTCCTTATTTTAATATCATAGTTTATTTATTGAAATTTCTAATTTGATTTTTGACAGCTCTAGAATATGGAAGTCTTCATCATTGTTATTACAAGAAGTAGTAATAGCAACAGTGGTAGTACTGATGTTGTTTCATTGTTGATAGCTTTAGAATCTAAATGAGTTAATCATTATTACCTTACTGTTATTATGGCTTTGCTTAAATTTATTATTATTATTGCTGCTGCTGCTGCTACTATAGCAGCAACTGTTGCTATTATTATTCACCATCATCATTGTATTGTTGACAACTTTTCAATAGGGAAAGAGTTAACCATTAATATTATCATTATTGTTGTTATTTAATCATTTCCCCCCGTTATCACCAAAGGAAATTTATTGTTATGTATTCATTCACAAACAACAACAGCAATAAAAAAAAATTGTTTCTATTATGTCTTTTATTTATTTTTGTTTTGTGTGTGTGTGTGTGTGTGTGTGTGTGTGTGTGTCCCCACTTCCCCTATTTTTCCTTTTTCAAAACTGAAATGCTTTTTATTTGAATTTAATTTCTTTTTACCACTCAAATATATCCCATTAGCTTTCTTATACATATTTTATTGATTTCTGTTTGGTTTTATCTAGCGTTCAGCAAAACATCATCATAAAGTAATGATTTAACATATTGCTCTTGAAACCCATAATGAACAAATAACCCCAAACACACACACACTAATTTTATATTCATTTTCCCACACTAATATGACTGGGATATTTTAATTTTTTTCTGTTTTGGAGGAATTCACCCCCTCCCCCACTATTTTTTAAACTGGTTGCCTTTCCTGTTAATAATCTGTTAACAATGTGGTTAATATGAAATCTGTTTGCTAGCCTTGCAAACTGAGCCACTAGAATAGTTTATGTGTCTTTCACAAGACAGCAGTCCAATTTGATGTGATGCTATAAATAGGCTGAATGGTAACATAGAGGTTCCCTCAAAATGCTGTTCAAATTTGACCTCTACCAAACCTTTCTACTTCCATTTTTTTACAAAATGTAGGGATCTCCCTAAAGTTTTGCAGAAAGACATTAAAGAACTGTGGCACTTTGAACCCCTAATGTCAATTTGGAAGTGGGTGCTTCCGTGTGATTAGCTTAACCCTTTTGTTACCATATTTCTGAGGAAATCCACTGTCTTTGTTTCAATTTATACTGAAAGTAATGAAAGATTTTGAAAATAATTTTGTCCTTATAAAACTGGTGTTTAGAACATAAATTAATATGGAATATTGTTGGAAGGTTTCAATTTAGATCACTTTGAAACAAGAACGTTGCACCATAGAACTAAGGATGGTTGCAGACAGGTTGGTATCAAAAGAATTAAACAGGTCTTAGCTGGCCATAGATCTGGCCTCTCACACCTACTCTGCAATGTCATTT
>NC_142932.1:56064411-56074411 GCF_046866305.1 Octopus bimaculoides | reverse complement strand
AAATATTACTAATATAGATATAGATTGATTATTCTTCATCACTCAAAGAAAGGTATATTCATCCTTCACACATTCAATAAACATAACTTTTATTGGCCTTCCACAATTCTCAGTTCTGTTTGTCTTAGCATATCAGTTTCATGAGTTCAATCATTGTCTCAGCATCAGGTTTGACACTCAGAAACACTGGTGGTTAAATTTATGAAATCTCATTTATTGGGTTCAACACAGGAAAAGTTACATGTGGGAAAAGGATGAAGCTTCCAGAATACAAGTACATAATAGCATGTTACAGTGAGTGACAGGTATGTGCCAGTGTGCAGATGCGCATGCACACATTGACATATTGAATAAGACAACCATGTAGGAAAGCAGGAAGTCTTTCTTTTATGTATCAATAATTTACTACAACAGATTCCAAAACAAAGAATCTGTTGCTATAGTAACTGAGATTGCACATCATCATCATTCTTTCCTTTGCATTCTGCTCCTTATACACCTCCAGTTCTCTCTCTCTCTCTCTCTATCTCTCGCTCTCTCTCTCTCTCTCTCTCTCTCTCTCTCTCTCTCTCAGTTTTGTTCTTCACTTTCTTCTCATCACCCTGCATCACAAGTTTCTTGTGAGACAATCACTGTTTCTCTGTGTATTTACAATGGCAAGAATGACAAGTAATTGTCTGTGCAAGGGACTTTTTCTAAAGCACCAATATATCAGTTTCTTTTTTTTTTTTTTTTTTTGATATTTCCATCTTTTGTCAATACATATCCACAAAAGCACACATACATGTACACACACATACACATACATACAGCTGTGTTGAAGAAATTCACTTTGCAGTCACATGGTTTGATGTGAGTTCCTTTTTTTTTTTAATTTTCAACTTGCTCACTCTGAAGAAAGAGGCAATACCCATGAGCCCAGCAGACTCACTGAGACCAGTAAAGTTGATGCTGTTAATGTTCCATTTAAATTCAAACTGTTACAGGTTAATGCCTGCAAGAAAGACATGAACATTTAGATTCCAGAGCCAGTGTTCTGAAGAGAAGAGACCTGGCACAGTGGTTTATGCTGAACCTGGGGTCATTGGATGCAACATCAGTTCAAGAGGGGGTGAGGCAAGTGGTCAAGGGCTCCTAGGTGGTGGAGCTATGAAATTAGTCAGCTCCAAGGTGTAGAGGCTATTATAGTAGCAACTAAAAAGACAGAAGGAAAACATCATGCTTGTGGGCCAGAGGCTGGAGTGTATTCATTAGTAATTGGATGCCAAATCTATTGAGTTGCCTTCCTTTGGATGCTGTCTAAGATGTCTTTGTGCATAGTAGCAGCACACACAGATATGGGTGCAATATTCCATTGTGGGCCTCACTTAAGTCTTGTAGAGTGTTAGCAGTTGTTGCAGGTTGTAATATCTTCTAGCCTTGAAGTGGCTTTAAGTTGTGGCTTTAAGATGTGTATCTTTGCTTTGCTAAAGATGTGCTTTTGCCATGAGAGTTCCTAGGTTATAGTGAAGCTCAGCAATTAGAGCAACAGTTTAGAGGAAGTGTGATGATGCTTTCTTAATATGACAATTGTTTGAATTTTTTGCTATTAAAAGAGACAAGGGATGCATACCAAAAGCTAACTTAACCAGTAGATGAATAGGGATAAATGAAAAAATTGCACCAGACTGAATTAAGTACTTGAGTTAATATGGTGAGGAAAACTTTACCTATTTTCCAGGGTTGATAAAATATGTACCAGTTGAGCACTGAGGTCGATGTAATCAACTTACCCCTCCCCAAAATTGCTGACCTTGTGCCAAAATTTGAAGCCAGTATAGTGAAAACTGCTTAAGACATTAGCCCTGCATAGCATCAAGTTTGTAACTGAAGCCAATAAAAAGAAACGTATATAATGAGTTACTGCACAGTTTCCGTCAACTAAATTCCATTCACATGGTATTAGTCAACTCACTTGCAAAATATACTATACTATAAGATTGAACCAGAACCACATAGCTGTGAAAAAACTTTTTGATCATGCAGCCATGGCTGTAACCAAGAGAAAGTGAAATATTGCACATAGACATTGATAAGAAGATTGTGTATTAACTTGATGATTTAGAATAGTTAATATACATTTTTGGTTGCTGTAATAAGGATTTGTTAAAAATGTTTAAGTACAGGGTTTGGAAGGTGATTGTTGTCATTGATGTCTAGCTCCAGGTCAAACCTGATAAAATAGAGATCAGTAAAACAAGTTTAGTTGACTGAGCAAGGTCTGATTATTAGATATACTGTGTGAAGACCATGCTATGCACTTTGACATGTAGCACTTTGGTGTTAGTTGCTTCTTTTTATCTGTCTCTGTTTTGAGGATTCTGACTTGCCTGTTCAGATCATGTGTGAAGTGACTTGTTTGGAAAAGAGATTACACCACTTAATAGACTTGAATGGGATTGATAAAGAGCATGGAACTTTGGAAAAATGAGATTTAGGCACATAATAGCAATAACCTTTTTGCAATTACCTTCCTGCCTAAGTTTTCTTGCTGGCATCAACTTCAAAATGTTTGAATTGAACATCAGCATTTTCAACATTACCAGTCTCAGAAGACCTACAAAGGTTATTGGAACTACTCCATTCTCCTGATTAAACACTACTATAATTTTTATTAATGAGTGTGTGTGTGTGTGTGTGTGTGTGTGTGTGTGTGTGCATGCATATATGTATATCACCCCACTTAGTCAAGAGAGCTTTTTCTATGTATTGAGAGTTACTTGGCAACCTCACTAGTACTGGTGCCACGAAAATAAAGCACTCAGTGCATTTTGTATATTCACTGACATTAGGAAAAGCATCCAGCTGTAGAAACCATGCCAAAGCAAACACCAAAGTTCAATGCCATCCTGCAGTTCATCAGATCCTGTCACACTGTCCAACCCATACAAGCATGGAAGATGAATGTTGAATAATAATAATAATAATGATGATGATGATAATAACAACAACAACAACAGTAATAATAATAATGAGGATAATGATATGATATAATACAAGATATTATTTACAATACTAAAAAGAAAAAAAACTAACAAAAAGTGTATTTACTATTACTAATGATCTAATACAACCATCCCAGTTATTCAATCAAGTTCAATTGAGATTAGATACATTTGCTTTGCCATTCCTCTCTATGATCAACAAATCAAGAAACTGCAGCAGAAAAATTAAACTAAATACTATCTCTGCTGCTTGACAGCAATGACACCATATTAGGGAAAGTACAGTAGCAGCAGACTTAAATTCAACCAATTCATTTCTATTTCAATATTTTTCTTTTTCCCAGATTCCTGATAGTTTCCCCCCTTTCTCTCTTATTATTGAATATTTGTGTTATTGATTAGTTTTTGATATCGATTAGGTTTTCAGTGAAAATTTCTTTCATGAAAACTGTAGAAGAAAGGATTACAGAAAATATTTTCATGAGGATTTTTTTTTTTTTTCATTTAATATTGGAAGTTAAAAATTTGAATGACACATTCATATAAAATATAGATATTTGCAATACACTCACTTAGTCATACACATATATCTGTATTTATACATATCATCATCATCATCATTCATCAATATCATCATCACCAGCATCATCATCATCATCATTATTGTTTTTGTATCCACTTTTTCCTGCTGGCTTGGGTCAGACAGGACTTTTCGAGGCTGTGTTTTTACAGCCAGATACCCTTCTTGATGTCAACATTTTTTTTAGTCATTTTTTATAATGCTCACAGATATGGTATCAAACTGTATTCTAAAAAATATATAATTTTATTTACACATATAGGCAAATTTGCTTAATATGTATGCAAATTTATGCATGTATCTAATTATATGCTTGCATGTGCATAAACACATCTTTGTGTTTGCTTGTACATGTTTGTGGGTGCATGCACTTGTTAAATGACTTTGTTGCATCAGATTATGAAATATATTATAACATTATCTCAAGCATTTATGTTTAGAGATATTAGATGATAGTCCATTATAGCTATGTACATAAACTGTTAATTCTGTATTGGGTCATTGTATTTCACTAAGTTGGCATCATTAGACATGAAACATTCACATCTGCGTGACAGATGCCCTCCATCCACTACAATTCATGTTTTGTTTTTTCTGTTTGTTCTTTGTAGCCCTAGAGAACAATATGCGTTCAGTGGTTATTTGCACTAAGTAAATATTTTTATGAGAATGTTTAAGTACATTTTTCTTTTTTTGTTTTCTCTGTTTTTCTCTTTTTAATACTTGTATTTATCACCACTTTGGAACTTGTATAAAAAAAAATTTTTTTTAAATATTCTGTCTCTAGAATTTTGTACCTTCTGACATCATTAATCTGAAGTAAATAATTTCTTTGGTTTTGCTGTTGAATCAAGCAGACCTATTGTTGTTGTTGAATCAAGTATTCGAGTATACATATCATCAAAGATCTTCTGGATATAGTGGTTACAGTTTCCTATATATCGTTCCTATTTTTAAGACTATAGGTTTTGATCTGAGTGAGTTTTATTGACTTTTCTAGCAGAATGAGCAACCTAATATGAGCTCCATTACACTGAAGCAATGCTGATTCACTAGTTATGATCATTTATACCTATCCTAGTACCTGACTGATACTTTATTTTATCACTTGAACAAGCATGAAAAAAAATGTTAGCCTGAGTAGTTTTTGAACTCAAAATATAACCAAAAACCACAAAAGAGAAAGAAAAAATGTTCAATACTCTAACAATTCTGCCAATTTATTATGATTGTTGCTTGCTTCTCAGTAATAAAGCAAATATACAGACACAACTTTTGAAGACAAATGTAAAGAAAGGTACTGTACCAACAATGGTCAGGTAGAGGTCATTCAGTCTTAAAACCCAGTGTTGAACAATACCTGCTAGATATTTCAAGCTACATCTAATGATCTAGGTATATTTTTTTACTCTACTGTGGAGCATGTTTAGTTGAATAGTGTAGACTGCCAATAGTTTCATTTGTAAAGTGATTGCTTCATAGTAACTTTCTTTCATTTATTCATCAAATTTTGCTAGCTGAAAGAGGTAGTGACCTTCCTAACTCAGTGCAATTGATGCCATTAACATTCCACTCAAATTGTTATTGCAAGTCAACTCTAATGAAAAAACATGCAGGGAGAGAATTCCAGAGGGCTGATGTTCTGGGTATAGTGGTTCATGTGAGTCTTGGCTATTAGACACAATACAGGTAATGAAAAGAAGAGAAGTGAGTTGAGATTGCTTGAGTGGTAGTGATGGTGGTAATGGTATAAAATCATCCTGCTCTGAGAAACAGAGGCCAATGTATTAACAATGGCAAAAGCAATGAGAAGACACATGTCTGTGGGTCAGAAAGTGGAGTGTATTTGTGAATGATTTCATGTCACTTAGTTGAGTGGCCTTTCTCTGGATACAGTTGAATTTGTCTGTGTGTGTAGTAGCAGCATTATCCCAGATGGGACAGCAGTACTCCATTATGCATCTCACTTGAGCTCTGAAGAGGCTTAGTGGTTGTCAGCCTAAACTTTACAGAAGCTTTGTAGTTCTCTGTCTTTTCTTCTCCATTCCTCTTGTACTCTCCTGTTTTCTATCTTTGTACTTCCTTCCACTCTCACCATGATATATTATAGTTGCAGTTTGAGATGCATAACTAGATATATGACAGCTGTACACACATGATCAAGGAGCTGCTATATGGTTGGTAGACCTGCTAGAAATAGCAATCAAGTCTCCTTCAAATCATATTTTATTGTCTTTTGCAAAAGAGGAAAATAGTCTGTCTGATTAGGGGTCAAACCTTAGAAACAGACTCAATAAAGACATGTCCTTCCAAGTGATATCTGTCCATTAACTGTCCAATAGAAGTTAGTTAATACTGTCTATGGCTACCATCTTCAGGCTTATACCATTAAGCATTATTACTTCATAGACATGATAACTAATATAATTCAGGATTCACATCATGATAATTCAGGATATTACTATATTCTAAGATTATATCATGATAATCTGTGATTGTAACATAGTAATCTGAATTTATATCATGCTAATCCAACTTTATATCATGATAACATAAGATTATATCAGGCTAGGTATCTTGGAACCATATTGCATATCACCATGTTTATATTTTTATTATGCATTTTGTTTCTCCTCTGACTTTTGTTGCTTCAGTTCTATGTACATAAGTGACAGCACATTTATTTCTTCCTATTTTAGAAGTATCTTTTGATAGCACTCATTGGTTCTCTTGCCATCTTCATCTATTCTACTGCTTCTGTTGCATATAATCTACACACATTGTTACTCAGCTCTTGTGCACTGTTTCACTTCTACTCAGTAACTTCATTGTTGGCTAAGAAATTGTGCAAGCACACTTCAGTAGCCCAAGGGGGAAAGCTTCTCTCTTTCTTATCATGAACCACACTGTTTATTTCAAATTGGAGCAGTTTCTTTACAATGGATACAAAGAGAAAGGAGAAATAGAGAAATGGAGAGATCTATATGGATCTGAAGTCAGAGTTGGAGGGAGTGATACATCCAGGATAGAAAGAGAAATTTGGGAAAATTAAAGGGAGTAAGGAATGAGGGATATAATTTATAATTCTTTGCCTGGTGGGTTTGTCTATTTGTTATTTTCTTAGTGTTGTTCATGCAACTGCTTTTCCATCTGATTTCTAGAGGTCTCAGTTCACTTACGTTTAGAACAGGTCGCTGAAGGTCTTTCCACAGAACATAAGCTTCTTAAAGCAGTATCAGACAATTGATTTTCTGTCCTACATTTTCTTTTGTTACTGCTGAAATTTTCATAAATCATGGAACAGTCATTTGCCCATGTCTATCTCTCTCTCTCTATATATATATATATATATATATATATATATATATGAGATGCACACGAGTGTACGAGTGGTTCAGATATTTTCAAGATGTGTGTGTGCGTGTGTGTGTGTGTGTGCATCATCTTCATAATTCAACATCTATGTTCCATGTTGGTATGAGTGTGTGTATATATATGTATAGCTTTGAGAATATATATATATATATATATATATATATATATATATATATATATATATATATATATATATATATTGTTCAAAGCTAGATTCAGTCCATTGCTATGAGCTTTTCAAATTGTACTTTTGTTCAAGTCACAAACAGTTTCATTGAATTAATAAATATAAACTAAAACATATATACCAAGCACTTTTTCTTCTATTTTTACACCCAAATATATACATTCATACACTCACCCATACATATGTGTGTGTGTGCATACAAACATACACAAGTATACATATATAGATGTGATACAAGCACATAAGCACAGTATGCATATTTACAGTCGCACACACACACACACACACACACACATGAACTTATCTATTTAGTTAGTCTTGATGTACAGTATATTATAATTATAAGCATTCTTGACATGACCATCTCCATCACTTTATTGTCAGTTTTTGTATATCTGATATTATATTGTCCTATATATCCTTCTTTTGCTAAGGCAGTAGGGTGAGGTATGGTGGTGATTTGGCTGCTATGTCTGACAAGTTGAGTGATAACATTGAAACTTTCTCATTTTGCTTCAATAGATCTAGTTTTCAACTGAAGGTTGAATTAAAAATATCCATTTCAAATAATTTAATATTTCTTTTTTCCCCTGTTTTATTTGAAGAATTCTGTTAATATATTTTTCTCGGTTGAAAGACAAAAACATTATCTTTTATTTTCTCTATTTGTTTCTCACTCTTTTAACATACTCTAGTTATCTATCTGTCTGGCTGTGTATTTATCTATATTATCTTGCAGTCTGTCTTCCTTTTTCTCATTGGTTCATAACCAATATCTAAATATCTAAAACAGTAATACCTACATCCAAATAAATAGTCATTTCTTGATAGAAATACTTCTTTGAAATCTTACAATAGATGGTGAATGTAAGCAACATGTATGTGATTGTATAATCGTGTGCATGTGTGTGTAGGTATATATATATACATATATATTCTTTTACTTGTTTCAGTCATTTTGAGCACTGCCTTATTCTTTGTAAGTCTAGTACTTATTCTATTGGTCTCTTTTGCCAAACTGCTAAGTTACAAGGACGTAAATAAACCAGCATTGATTGTCAAGCGATGGTGGGGGACACACACACAGATACAAACACACACACACACACACACATATATATATATATATATATATATTTATATATAATTGTGTGTGTATATATATATATACATGAGGTCTGATCAATAAGTATCCAAGCTGTTGCCATAGTAACGAAGCAAAAGCACAGAGTGAATTCACTTGGCAAAGATTGACCTTGAACTTTGCTGTGCATGCGCACTAAGTTTTAATGTTCTACCTCACTTCTGTTGTTTACTGCAGTGCTTGGAAGGAAGGTGTGTAGCATGTGACTATCACAGTGACCACAACAGAGAAAGTTGTCTTGGTGATACCTGCTCAGGGGTCTATGCAAAGTTGCAGAAAGTGTATGGAGAGGAGTGTATGAGATGCACACAAGTGTACAAGTGGTTCAGATATTTTCAGGATAGCCAAAAAATGTCCATATTGACAAATGTTCTCAGAGAACTGCAATCACCAGAACTGAGAAAAACATCACAGTTGTGATTGCAGCTGTGAGGGGAAATCGCCGACTTAACATCCGCGAGTTATCAGAGGATGTGCAGATTAATTACAGTTCAGTTCAGTCCATTATCACTGAAGATTTGGGTATGAGATGCATGTCTGCCAAGTTTGTGCCACAACTGCTTTCAGCTGACCAAAAAGACACTCGGGTTTCAGTTGCACAAGATCTCCTTGATTGTGTTGATAACGATGAAAACTATTTGAAAACTTTGCATAGGCCTCTGAGCGGGTCTCGCCAAGCTTTTGGCAAAATTTAATGCAGATTCTCTGCTCAACTCTGTCATAGTCAATGCAATGATCACACGCTATGCACCTTCCTTCCAATCACTGCTGTAAACAGCGGAAGTGAGCTAGAGCGTTAAAATTTAGTGCGCATGCATAGCAGAGTTTAAGGTCAATCTGTGTCAAGCAGCTTCACTCTGCATGCTTTAGCTTCATTACTATGATAACAGTCCGGATACTTATTCATCAGACCATGCATATATGTATTATAATAGGGGAGGCTGGTTTACATTAGCTGCTCCACATCTTAGAGTGTGCTTCTCCAGATTTATTTTCTTTCACTCGGTTACAAATGAGACAACATAGAGTAGTAGGAACTCTTTGGCTATGCTGGCTTAAAACAATGTCACTAGTGTTTAGTGTCAGGATAGGATATCCCTCATACACTTCATTAACTGGTTGGCATACAAAGAGACACTATAGTATTTAGATGATGACTGTAGGGCTGACTTAATTCTTGCCAAGGGGCAGAACACCCTCTCTAGTGCTTTCAGCTAGTATGGGAGCAGCATATACAGTCTATAGTTAGTAACACTTTTATATAAACAAATGGATTGAAAATTCCAAACATGATAAACAGTTGGAACATTTTTAGTAAAAATATCTGGAGAAGACCCGTCAAAACCAAGTGAAATTGTTGTCATGGCCAATGCCAGTGTTGTATAATTGGCACCTGTGCTGGGGACATGTAAAAAGCACCCTTTGAATGTTGGGCTTCATGGAGTGAGTGACAAGTGACTGAGACCTTTGGTGATGTACCATGCTTGAGAGGGCCTGTCAAGCCAAGTGATATCATAGTCATGGCCAGTGCCGGTGTTGTGTAACTGGCAGCTATGCTAGTGGCATGTGAAAAGCACCCACTATACTCTTGGAGTAGTTGGCGTTAGGAAGGGCATCCAGCTATAGAAACCATGCCAAATCAGATTGGAAGCTGGTGCAGCTTACCAGTTTTCATTCAAGCCATCCAACCCATGCCAGCAGGGAAAATGGTAGAATTTCAAGGTATCTAC
>NC_142932.1:56054411-56059411 GCF_046866305.1 Octopus bimaculoides | reverse complement strand
CATGAGTATTTTGAAAAACAGTGACAAATGTGATATTAAAAACTGAAATTACTAACAATTTATTTTCATGCAATTTACTGTCTATTTAACTGCAATTTGTAGTCCATTTAGATGCATTTTTTGGTGCACTCAACTGTTAATGAAAAGAACATTTTCTTCTCATGACAAAAAGATATAACTAATATAGATTTTCTTGCTATTTAATTCAGAGAGAATCTTTACATGTACATGTGTACATGTAGGGAGGGAGAGCGATAGTTTTGAACTGTAGGCCTATGTATTCATGTGCATAAAACTGCTTGTGCTTGTATGAATGTATGTATGATTAGAATGTAATGTAAGTCTGTGTAGGCTAGAATGTTTTCTTGATTGGTTTTAGAATTTTTTTTTAACCTGCTATCTACTTGGTGGCTTGGTTTTGAAAAGATTTTTTTCTTTTTACAAAATCTGTTGCGGAATAAAGTGACAATGCCAATGCTTGTGTGTTTACACATGCATATGTACCTATAGATCATTGGCATGACCAAATGTTTGTTTTGCATTTATGAGATCCCAGGTTTGATCCTTTGGGCAATCAAACATTTCTGCCATTGCAAGATATGTGAGTAAAATCATGTAAATGGAGATTGTATGGAATCCCATTGGATGGACTACCTGCAACTCAGAGAGCCAATCTTAGGAAATAATATGCTAAAATATACACACACACACGTTAAAAGAATATTGGCAGGATATCCCTGTCATGATTTTGATAAAATGCAAGTACAGCAGACCAGACATAATGATCTGGGATAGTGAAAGAAACTATCTACTGTGATTGAAATCAGATGCCCAGCAGAGGTCAACACAATGTTCAAGAGTAGTGTAAAAGGACATCTATGCCAAAATGATGAGAAATCTGCAAGTACTCCATCCAGAATGTATAACTTTAAGATTTCTATCATTGATTATTGGGGCACCGAACAATGTGACTAACTACCTCAGTATCTGTCTTGAGAAGCAGTGATTTACAAAACCAAAAGGAGATACCTGATCAGATTTATAACTACAAGCTGTCATAGGTACTGTCAAAACAAGCTTGGCAATACTATTCATATCTGTGCCCATGTATACAGGTACACATGTTTGCATGCATGCATACATATATACATGCATGTATGTGCATACAAGGCTATTCTGTCTGATGTTATCCAAATTCCAAGGGTCTTGTTTCTAGGCTAGAAATCGGCAAGTTTTCCATTGGTGAGAAATTTAAAAAAATTAAAACCAAAACTGAGCATATATACATATGTGTAGATATGCACATGTATACACACATACATGCACAAACAAGCCAATAATAGGCCATCTTTGTCATCACAGTCTTTGCTAGAAATAGAAACCATTCATCAATTGCACCTTACCTTATTGTAGCCCATGCTACATTACATCTGAAAGGAAAAACAAACAGAATGATCATGGCTGGAAGGTCTTTCATTGCAAGTCTGCATGATCAGTCCAGACAGAGCTAAACGATAACATATGCAATCACTTGCACACATACATAGTCATACAAATACAGCACAACAGAGACAGGGAAAAGAGATTATACACAGCAGTAGAAACCAGTTGTCCAGTGGATGTTAACATAATGTTAAAGAGAAAAACAATAAAAATATCTATGGTGAGCTAATGAGAAATCAGCAGATATGACATTGAGTGTAGAACTAAAGATTTGTAGATGTGATTATTGAAATATTTGCTTATGTAATTAACTGCGCTAGTACTAATCTTTAGAAGCTGGTTTTACAAAACCAGAATGGATATGGCTAATGAGAAAATTACAATTATAAGCCAATAATGGAATTGTAAATGTAAGACTTACCTGAGGTCTAGTCTGTGTTATGTACATACATACATATATACATACATGCCCATTAAATATCTTAAATATGTTTAGAATTTAGAAACAAACCCTTAATCCTATATATATATATATATATATATATATATATATATATATATATATATATATATATATATATATATATATATATATATATATATATATATTCAACATTATTTTCTGTCTTCCTAAATTGCCTAATTTCCGTTATCTTGATCCTGGTAGATCGAAGAACACAATAAATGGGTTCCCATGAAAGAATGCAGAATGCATGATATATAGGAAAAAGGAAAAGAAAAGCCAGAAGCCAAAGCATGAGAAGAATAGGCTGAATCTTACAGCTGTCCTTTATTATCTAGCAGGTGAGGGATGGGTGATTCTTTACTTGCCTGTGATCACATGATCTTGGCTAGACCTCTTGAGAGGAATTCTTGCTCTGTTCCGACTCAAGATTGAAAACCTTTTCTATAATCAATAGAGCAAGAGCCGTTCATCTAATTTTGTAATTTTGTATGTGTGCATACACATACATACATGTATATACTTGCATACTTACACACACACACACATATACATCTACATAAACATGTACTCACAAACACATAGATGTGTACATATGTATACACGCATGTATTTGTGTGTGTATGTGTGTATATACACACACACAAATACACATATATTTAAACAAACATATTTACCTACACACATATATATAAGTAGGTATGCATTTATGTGTCCAAATATATATATATATATATATATATATATATATATATATATATATATGCATATATATACATGTATATATGTATATAGTTATATATATATGCATATATATACATGTATATATGTATATAGTTATATATATATTCATATATATATACACATATATATATACATGTACATACATATATATATATATGCATATATATACATATATATATATATATATACACACACACACATGTACATACATACATATATATATATAAGGTATATATGTGTGTGTGTTCTATGTTGACTATAGCAAATTTGTTGACATGGGCTCTTTTTTCCCTAGCCAAGCTGCCACTGACAACAGCTCTCTAAGTTACTGCAACCACTTCCACTGCAGTTAGCATCTATTGAGGCTGCTACTGCTACCATCACCACCACTACCAGTACTACTATGGCTGCTGCTGTTGTTGCCAGCATCTTAAGAGTTGTTAAGCTGTCAATGAAATAAGTAGTAGATTTTTCAGTTATATTGTTTGACCAATTATTGATAGACCTATTGAAATACTGCATCTTAATACATTGAATACTCACATTCTATTCTATTTCTTTCATTTTTTCCTTTGTTATTCTTCATATATATATATATATGTGCATATATGTGTGTGTGTGTGTATTTATAGGGGAAGGAGAGCAAGTTTATATGTACATTGTGTGTGTATCTTTACTTATTCTTCATGCTCTAATCTGGAGGGAAAGACAAAAGGAGGTTGACTAGATCGAGAGAAAGTGTGAGAAAAACGTGTGTGTGTGTGTGTGTGTGTGTATTTTTACTGTGCTTTCCTCATTCTAATCAGGGAAGAGTATGAAACGTAGAGAAAAAATAAATAGTGTGAAAGAAGGATGAATGAACATATATTCAAAGGAAATAAGCATGCACTCTCACATACACACACACATGTACATATGCTCATTCATGCATGTGTGTGTATTAGATGTGGAATGAAGTGAGCAGTGACAGATAATGAGTGAAGAAGCGGGGTGAGATCGAGGTAGAGAGAGAGAGAGAGAGAGAGAGAGAGAGAGAAAGAGAGGAAGTGACAAAAACGTAATGTGGAAGGAAAGGCATTTGAGGAAGAAACAAGTAGCAGAAAGCATAGGAATGAAGAAAGAAGGTAGGAAATGAGAAAGGAAGAGAGAAAGACAGAGATAAGAAAAAGAGAGAAGGAAGAAGAGAAAAAGATGGTCACAGAGATAGATGAAGAGAGAGAGGGGGAGGAGTGTGAGTGGGATGTATACATTTACCAGAAACATGACACAGAACGTTCAATATACCTTATCTGTTGTTGCAATAATACCATAGGTTTTCTCTGTCAGTGGTCAATAAGTAGCCATAGCTACACCACAAAGAGCCACACACACGCACATATTGTCAATAGGTAACAGTGATGATGATGAGGATGGTGACGATGCCACCTCCATCATTTTGGACGATAGGCATTCAGTTGGTTGCTCAATCAACAGAAGTATTTACACATTGAATAAACATGTAAGTGGTTGAGTATTAAAACAGCCACACATGTATCCTTAATGTAATTCTCAGGTCAAAACCATTGTAACATAATATTTGAGAAAGCTGGACCTTTGAACAATCCAACTGACTGACTCCTGCTCAGCGTCCATTCACTCGGTTTCGCTCACAATGTTTTAACTGACCTGTGTCTATAGAAAAGACACTTAAAGCAGAGCTTCATAATTGCAAAACAAACTTCTTAAACTCTCAACCATGGTGTGTCCACCATAGTTACACATACACTGTTAGTGGTCAAGAAGTAACCATAGTTACATACGCGCCCTGTAGTCAGTAAGTAAATATAGCTAAACTTTCTCTCCTAATGATGAAGAAATCACAATAGCCATGCAGATGCATACCTACGCACACCCTCAATAGTCAATAGGTGACCATATCTATACAAACACTGCTATAGGTCATTAAATTACCATAGTACCAACATATTAACAGCTGGTATGTGGATATTTGAAGATATCTCACAAAGTGATGACCATGCCCAATATCGTTGTGGGTTACTCTTTGGCAAGGCAAAACACTCATTCAGCCACCATGCCAGGCATACGGCAAAGACATGGGAATGCAACATGGTGGATTGTGAAGAGGTAGCAGAAGAGCTCAGATGAATTATTAGTGATACTTACCTTGATGCTGAGTGGAGGAATCCTAGAAGGTCAATGGTCAGAATCACCAAGTTCTATTAAGAGAGTAACTGCAATGCATCCATAGGGGTGGCATCTATGGTTGTGTATCCAGCAAATGAAAGATTCACTATGACTCAAGCTCCCAATTTAAATTCATAATAGTGGAACTGGCAAGAGTCATGAGAAT
>NC_142932.1:56041911-56049411 GCF_046866305.1 Octopus bimaculoides | reverse complement strand
CAAAGGGCTAGCCTTGTCACATTCTGCATCATACTGAATCTCCCTCAGAACTACATTAAGGGTACATCTGTCTGTGAAGTGCTCAACCACATTCATGTTAACTTCACAATCAAGCTGTTCTGTTGATGAGATCAACTGGAACTCGTGTCATCATAACCAACAGAATGCCAGTTTTATCATCATCATCATGATAATAATTTTGGTTTGAAATTTTGGCACAAAGCTAGCAGCTTTGGGGGAGGGGTAAGTCGATTACATCGACCCTAGTGCTCAACTGGTACTTATTTTATTGACCCTGAAAGATGAAGGGTAAAGTCACCTCTACAGAATTTGGAATCAGAACATAAAGACAGAGGCAAAATGTTACTAAACATTTTGATAATCATAATAATTTTAACTGTTGTATGTGCATTTCAACTGCACTCTCAGCTTCATGCTGGTGTTATTGGACTTTGTGCAACATTTTCTTCTAGAGTATAGAACTGTGCTAGTATATTTCATCAGTTTTGCTTTGTTGTAGGATTGGTTTGGTTGTTATGTCCGTTTGTTGTGTATAATATTTGCAATATGTCTTATTTTATTTGGTGGTATGTGTACGTGTTTCATATGTAGTTTATGATTGGTGGTATTTTAATGTTGGCTAGTGATTGTGTAGGCTATGTGCTATGTAGAATGTGTTTTATTATTGTGTGGCAACTATGTAGAATGTGTGTCATTATTGAGTATTGATTATGTAAATGTTTGTATTGCGTTATTTAATTAGATGGTGATTGTATTTCATATATGCTCTGTACATTGGTGTTCTATGTTTTATTACTGGATGGCGATAAAGGCAACAAGCTGGTACAATCATTAGCATGCTGGGCAAAATGCTTAGTGGCATTTCATTCATCTTTGTGTTCTGCATTGAAATTCCACTGAGGTCGACTTTGCCTTTCATCCCTTCAGGGTCAGTAAAATGAGTATCAGTTGAGCATTGGGTGGGGAAGTCAATGTAATCGACTTACCCCTCTCCCAAACTTGCAGGCCTTGTGCCAAAATTTCAATCCAATACAGGATGGTAATCATGATTACTATGTGTGCTGTGTAGGTTGCAATATATTATTTAGTGGCTCTTGAGTAGAATATGAGTTATATGAGCTATAGATTGAGTGTGGGAAATGTGAGCAGAATTAATAAAGTAATGGACAGTATACTTTATATTACTGTGTTCAGCCCCATCACATTCCTATTTGAGATCTTCTTGGAGTTGACACTCCTAGTTGAAATAAATAAGTACCATTATAATGGAGGAATACATTGGTAAAAATAGCATTGTAGCATACAAAATACCTTGTAGAATTTAGTTTTTTGCTTCTCTCTACATTTTAAATTGTAATCACAAGTCAGACTCAGGGGTAATAATTGAATACTAGTAATGTACTGAGGTTGATAAAATCAACTGCTTTGTCCACTGTCTTGCTTTCTTGTTTTTCAGTTATTTATTATTTATATATTTATTTTTTATTCTTTATATTTATGTTCTTTATTCTTTACTTTTGTATTTTTTATTGTATTTGTTTCATCTTCCTCTGCTTTCTTGCTTTTTTTTTCTCCTTCATTCTGGTCTTTTTGTTTTTCCTCTCATTCTTCTTTTTCTCCTTCTCCTCCTCTTCCTCCTTGTTACACGCTATATCAGTCGCTTCCCCTTCTTCCTTTCCTTTGCTCTGCTTCACTCCCTTCTTTTTTCTTACACTTATCTAGTGTCTTGCCTAACTTTTCGTCCTTCTTTGCCACCAGCCCACTTGTATGTAAGAGACCACATCAAGGTTGTCTCCAAGTGTCAGCTGATCCAATGAAAACCACCCAATTGATGTGTATTTAAAGGAAATCCAAGTATGGATATTCGGATATTCAGTTGCCTGAGGAGCAAGAAAAAGAGATTCCAAGTTCTGACTCATGCAGACTCAGCTTTGAATAAATGTTATTACACTTTACTTACCAGTATTGAGTACTTTTTTTCACTTCATTGAAATTCACACCAGTGTGAACCCATAATCATCTATACACGAGTATGTATGTGTGTGTGCATGCGCGTGTGCTCAGGCGTTTATATATATATATATATATATATATATATATATACGCACACACATATATATCTATTTACACACACACACATATATATACATAAATATATAAATACATATATATACACACACATATATATATATATATATATATATATATATACATATACACATGTATGCATATATACATAAATATACATATATATACACACACACACACACACATATATATACACACACACACATATATATATATACACACATACATATATATATATATATATATACACATATACACACACATATACATATAGATATATCATTTTTAGAAAAGCATAAATCTGGAGAAGCACACTCTAAGAAGTAGAGCAGTCTATATTTTTTCCGGTCTATGGGGTTACCCTGGGTTTCCCATCCATAAAGGGTTTAACTTTATGGTATATCATCAGATCCCAAAATCTATTGGCCTATGACCTCTTTAAAATTTGGCAGGGAAAAGTCTGGATTATTTCCCTTTACCAATGGCTATCGGCTTCCAGCCGTACTGCCATCGTTCAGCTGTAACAGAAAACAATAGGGGATTGTCTCCCTCTCCCGTTAGCTATCAACTTTTGACAGTTCCCAAAAGGCCAGCAGAAATCTCCTAAAATGCAAACATGGCCTGAAAGCTTCTGTTCTGGTGTTAAGTATAGCCCTTGGCTTGAGTGAGTCCCTTAGGATTCTCATGCATTCAGCTATGCACAGCTTGCAGCATTTCGTCTCGTTGACAGTAGGGGCCCGGGTTTTCGAGGATTTTCCATGAGTTTGAGTGTAATGCTCCGTTGTCTTTTAGTTGCCAAACGTGGCTGGCCAGTGATCTTTTCTGGAACGCTAATAGAGGATCCATGGTTCCAACCATGCTTAACTCCTGAATGAAGATTTTTGGGCCATGTTTGCATTTTAGGGAATTTGTGCTAGCATTTTGGGAACTGCCGGAAGTTGATAGCTAACAGGAGAGTGAGACATTCCCCTATCGTTTACCATCACAACTGAACGATGGCAGTACAGCCGGAAGTTGAAAGCCATTAGCAAAGGGAGCCAATCCAGACATTTCTTCTCCATATTTTAAAGATGTCATAGGCCAACAGGTCTTGGGGTCTGACAATACACAATAAAGTTAAACCTCTCATGTACGGGAAACCCAAGGTAACCTCATAAACCAGCCTTCAACAGGAAAATAAATATATATATATATATATATATATATATATATATATATATATATATATATATATACATATATATATAGGGTAAATAAGAAAGTGGAAAGGATACAAAATCGACAGACATCAGCCAGTAAACATTCTAGTATATCTATTTATTCCAATGTATTCTTCTAATACATTGGAATAAATAGACATACTAGAATGTTTACTGGCTGATGTCTGTTGATTTTGTATCCTCTCCACTTTCTTATTTGCCATATAAATCAAGGGTATAACACTCAATTGCAAGCTTGCCATGCAATAACTAGCACTTGAGGAAGAATAACTGGGTACACTGCCAGCAGTATATTGGATAGATACTATCCCTTAGTTGGTTTCTCAACCTCTAGCTCACACACACACACACATATGTGTGTGTGTGTGTGCGTGTATCATCATCATCGTTTAACGTCCGCCTTCCATGCTAGCATGGGTTGGACGATTTGACTGAGGACTGGTGAAACCAGATGGCAACACCAGGCTCCAATCTAATTTGGCAGAGTTTCTACAGCTGGATGCCCTTCCTAATGCCAACCACTCAGAGAGTGTAGTGGGTGCTTTTACGTGTCACCCGCACGAAGGCCAGTCAGGCGGTACTGGCAACGGCCACGCTCGAAATGGTGTCTTTTATGTGCCACCCGCACAAAAGCCAGTCCAGGGGCACTGGCAACGATCTCGCTCGAAAACCCTACGAAGGCCAGTTAGGCGGCACTGGCAATGGTCACGCTCAAAAAGGTGCATCTTATGTGCCACCTGCACAAGAGCCAGTCCAGGGGCACTGGCGTATATATATATATATATATGTGTGTATATATAGGGGAAAAGAAAATAAATAAAATGCACATTAGATATAAAAAATAAAGGCTTTTTTAAGAAAAGCAAAGATATATACATACAATTAGATGACTTGAGGTGGAATTATGAAGTATAAAAATCATTATTACTATTTCCACTATTTGGAAATTGGTGTTCATTCAAAGTCAGTGATCAGCTTTGACGATACCGGTATGACTTTGATTCACTATAATGATTCATAATAATAATTTTTATATTTCATAATTCCACCTCAAATCATTTAATTGTATGTATACAACTTTGCTTTTCTTAAAAAAGCCTTTATTTTTTTATATCTAATGTGCCTTTTCTTTATTTTCTTTTTTAATTTTACCCTATTTATACCACGTGTAGTCTTTTCTCTTTGAAACCTATTTCTATTATATATATATATATATATATATATATCTATATATATAGTTCATAAATGAGAGTCAGATATTCTCAGTATAGAATACAGTTCGTAGTGCTCAAGTGGTTTAAACTTGAATGGGTAGAGGATTAAATATAAGGATAAGCAAGTTAGGCTGGTCGATATACAAAGAATATTAAATTTAATACAAAAAATGTATATATGTTTACATACAAAAAGGTCCAGCTTGCATAGAATAGAAATGATATCAAGAATTAAAGGGGTTGAAAAAGAGTATTACAAATTCAACAGCTGTTTCTGGGAGCTAGCTAGTCTAAAATAATGATGATAAATTGATTCCATTGTCAGATGATATGAGCCTCCATCTTCAGGAAAGAAATCTTACATTTGAGATGTTGACAGGAAGGAGATTAAAGATGGAATATATATATATGTGTACACACACACACACACACATATATACACACACGCATATATACACACACATATATATATATATACATATATATACAGAGAGACAGAGATAAATATATATATAAGAATAGAAAACTCTGGGACACAAGTGGAATTTCAAGTGCAATGAACTCTCACCCATACATTCATGTGTGTGTGTGTATATATATATATATATATATACACTCATACACACACATATATATGCATACATATGTATATATATGTACCTATACTAGTATATATATATGTATGTTTTTGTGTGTGTATATTCTAGTATATATACATATATTTATACGCATAATCATTTCTAATTGTAATTGTCATATTAAACAGATTGCTGGCAGGGAAGAAGGCCTTTAGCTATGATAATTACATACACCTAGCAAGGAAGTGTTCTATCAATGTACTAACATGACAGTTGTTTTGATGTACTGACATAACACTTCATTACCAACAACCATCATTTCAAAATGTTGCTGCTATACTATGTTGCTAATAAAATATGAGCAACAGTATACATGTGTGTGTGTGTGTGTGTGTGTGTGTGGGTGTGTGTGTGTGTGTGTGTAATACATTATATCCTACAGTGCATTCAGTTCTAGCTTTCACTATGTAGTCAATAATGCAATAATAGATTGTAACTTTGTTTACATTGTCTCATACATATACATACATATTTTGAGATATAGATGTATGTGTTTGAGATACATAGTATATTTATATACTATGTGATATATATATATATATATATATATATATATATATATATATATACTCTCCTACCTCAAGTAGCTGCAAGGAAGATGTATATCATAATACTGCACGAGAAATCTCTGTTCCCCATTAGTTTTTTTTTAAAGCTCTCAGTGTCTTGCTGTTTCTCCCAATGACACCAGTGCCACTGAGTGGTCTTTGCCCTCTTTTAGAGTACAAAAGACTTCAAAATATACATTGTGTGTGTGTGTGTGCGTGTGTGCATGTATATATGTGTAAAGCATAATTATATGATTGAGAAAAGATTTAGCAGAAATGTGATACTTGTGTTTGTGCTACAGTGGTGTACTGCTGATGTTCATTAGCCAATTTCCTAATGAGAAAGCTCCAAGAAAATTTCTTAGATAAGACTATCCCTCTGTAACTTGCATTGACCAGGAGAAGGCAAACTTGAAAAAATACCATGCTCTGTAGTCTATTTGTTGTTAAAAAAAAATTGGACATTGATGAGTGGCATGAGATAGTCATGCAAGCCATGTACCAATATATTGTAATGAGTCCAACAAGAGGTTTAACATGCAGTATATGCCCATCAGAGCTCAGTTCTAAGCACCCACGTATTTATCATAGTTTTCCAAGGTATAATACTGGAGTTTAATAAGCCTAGTTGCTTATAGATTTTGTACACTAATAACCGAGTTCTCATAGCTGAATCTGTAAAAGATTTAAGACAAGCTTCATTTTTTTTATTTGGTTTGCAAGATTCTTTATGTGAATTCATATGTAAAAACAAATTTTGTTGTGCCTTGGGAAAGTCATTATGCCAATATTAATAACACACGCACTGGTTCAATTCCACTCCTTGACTAATTGTAAAGGAGTGAAATTGAACCAGTGCATAGTGGAACTGAAGCAGTGCTTGTTTTATTAATATTGGCATAATGACTCTCCTAAGGCACAACAAAATTTAAGACAAGAAATTTTAAATAAAGAGGCATATCCCAGAAGGAAGAGACTTCAAAGAAGACAGGACTTTATTGCCACTGGGGAAATGTTCATGTTTAATATGCAGAAAAGAACCAGATAGGAACTCTGTTCTTTATAGAAAATGTAAATATGATGATTGACAGACTGACAGAGAATGAAGATATGTATGTAACTGATACACAGAAGTTATTATACAGGGTGCAGGCAGAAATACCTCCCACATTTTAAACTTTCACCTATGTGTTGCTAATGAACTTATGCAAGTGCCAATAATGTTTTCATTTAGCTAATGAACAAAAACTGTAACCCTTTGTTTAAACAACAGTAAAATTAATTTTTCTTAAATATTGTTTCTTTTTTCCTTTTGTCAACCTTTCAAATGTGGGAGATATTTCTGCCGCACCCTGTAATAAAAGCAACTACAAAATATAATTCTTTCAAAAACCCAAAAGGTTTCCCCATAAGTAGGTCAGGGTATTCTGAAGACTTGGAAGCTAGAGTAAAAGAGGGATGTAAAAAGTTCTGGGAGCTATTACCTTTCCTAGTAACAAGGAGATTCTCTCTCTCTCTAAATGGAGAGATGGATTTTATGATGATTCTTGTGTATGAAGTGTGACGTTACATGGTAACAAAATATTGGCTCTTAATGCAGACAATGTGTAAAGGCAAGAAAAAATAAGGCAAGCATACCCTACTGGATGTGTAATGATCAGATGAGCTAAAAGATAAATTGTACCTGAGTGGAATCAGATTTAGTGTGTGAAAGATATTTCACTGGTACAGACATGTGATGCTTATAGAGGCACAATACTCAAGTGCAGAA
>NC_142932.1:55969411-56036911 GCF_046866305.1 Octopus bimaculoides | reverse complement strand
AGCATTGTTGTTTGTACACAAGCATGCAATCTACATTTCACTCTGAGGGAGAGACTTTTTGTTACCAATTAAGGTAATAACTCCCTGGTCTTTTCTATCTTTTTCTTATTCTAGCAACTATATATATAGACACTGATATAATCCTTGTATAAGTAAAAGCATGTTCTCAGTCGTGATAGTTACTCACATTGTATCTTGAGCAATATAAATTGTAAATTGTCTAAATGTATGAGATGAGCTACTTTTAACAAAATTATAATTTTATAATTTATGAATTTCAATCATTAGAGAAGAAAGTTATAATACTTACATCTGCATAACATTTCAATCATTTTGATCTTCAATCATTATTAGGTGTCTTGTTTTTTGATGTGTTCAAAATACCAGACTAGATTCGAATTAGTAATTTTTTGTCTAAACTAAAAATATTAAATTTTAACTACCTAAATGTGTAGCTGTATTTTACACATATCAGTGGACTATTAGATGAAGGTATTATTAGTCTCAACTAATATAGGGTCTGAGTTCAAATCCAATCTGATATTATGTTTATACATCTAGAAACAAGACATCTGATGCAGAATGAGATCACAACAATTGAAACATAGTATAGATATAAATGTTAAAACATTTTTCGTCGCTAAAGATGGGATTACTAGTTTGAACATCTATAACTTTATTTGCAAAAGTTCATGTTTAGTTGTCATTACTCTGAGTGTTTGCATGCAAAATTTGTAATCTTATATCAAATACTACATCAGGATTAAAGTATACATTTACACATATGTAATAATCACTAAACCACTGTCTTTTTCTCACCCTCCAGTTGTGTGTGGAGAGGGTGGGGTGATGTAACTCTGATATGTTCTCCAACAAAACACCTTTTGATCAAATAAATACCATCATCACCATCACCCTTTAACGTCTGATTTCCATGCTAGCATGGGTTGGACAGTTTGACCAAAGCTGGACAGCTGCATCAGGTTCCAGTCTGATTTGGCTTGGTTTCGACAGTTGGGTGCTCTTCCTAATGTCAACCACTTTACAGTGTGTGCTGGGTGCTTTCACATGGCACCAGCATGGGTTCCTTTTACATGGTACCAGGCACAGGAATCTTGCTGGTCAATCATCTTCACCAGGGGATGTCGTCTTAACACTTCTGCTGTGGAGGATGGGTCTTTAAATTATGTGACAAGAGTAAGTTTAATACTTGCTCACAAATGATTTGATCAACATAGGAATTGTACGAATCATTGTGTCCTTCCTTTGCTAAGATGATAGGATGAGATTTGGAAAATTAGGTTTCCCACCACCAAAAACAAATTGATCAGCTGCCTAGAAATCTGCTGTTCCAAGTGTTTTGACATGTATTTATATGAGAGTAAGTCTCCAATTGAATGCCAATACAGCAATTTATTCTTAGATAAAAAAAAAAAAAGAAATAGCTGATTTTTAATTAATGATTAATGAGAAATTATGAATACAATATTTAAGCTGGCAAAATTCTAGTCCTCTTTCTTTTTTATTACAGCTTTTATTATTTGTTTATCAATTAATTAGTTCTAGTTAAATTTTGTGGAAATGTTCCACAAAAATATTGAAATAAAGCTACTTTTCCTTCATTGACTTCACCAGGAGTTATTCAATGTTTTAGAAGTTGAAGATAATGCTGGGAAGGGAAACGGGATGAAATGGTTATGTCATGGGCTGAAGAATAAAATAATCACTGGGTGAGAAGAGTAATAGAAATGAATGTGGAAGAATGTAGGAGAAGTGTAACACAGAGAAAGACATGGCTAAAGGTAATGGAAGAGAAAATGAGGGAAAGGGATTTAATGATGAGAGATGTAAGGGATAGGACAAAATGGAGAAGATGTCCAAGGTTCCTCTCCTTTGAAAGCTAGCATTTGTTTTGGCTAGAAAAATGGTCTTAAACATTTGTTGCTTTTGTTTGCTCTGGGATATAATTATATGTTTGGGATATATTTATTTGATATTTTTAGCAGGTCATGTCAGAACACAAAACCTCTCTTTCTGGCTAAAATATTATTGTTGCTGTTGTTTATTCCCCAGGTTAACTCTCATATAGTAGACCTGTTGTAAAGGCAACACAGCTGTGACCATTTTGTTATTTTAAGAGTATCTAGGAGTACAATATCTAATGCACCTGTGATTTGAAGGAGGCTCTTTGAATTATATCTGTAGCAAGTCAAGCAACTATTCAGAAACTTCATGTATGTGTAATTCCGTCTCTGAATAGGTGTATGAATGGGTGTACAGATAAGTCAGTTAAAGACGAAGTGGAACAGCGGAGGAACAGAAGCAAAAAAGAGGAAATAGAGGAGCATAAAATATTAAGACGGTCAGGTGCTTGCTCTTTACCATTGCTGCCCTCAAAATAACAGAGAAGTGTTTTCTTTTAAAAAAGAAAAAACCCCTTTCATCATCCATCCTGTAAAAGGAATACCCCTATAGATTACTGCAGCATGGCATGGCATGAATAAATATCTATACATTGTGTGTGTCTATATACACACACACATATACACATACATAGTACATTGTGTTGGATGTGTCTATATGTGTATGATAAAAATCATGTAAGCATGAAACTTAGTGGCAGTGCTGGTCGGGATGATGATGGTCTTGACAATGGTCATGATCATGATGATGATCATGAAAAAGGTAAATATCTAGTTGTCATTGAATTCTGGCTCATACCTGATCTAACAAAGCTATGATCAAATGCATTTTTGCTATGGTCATCCTACTCCATATTTTGTTTTCCCCTCTTTTTTTTTTTTTTTTTTTTTTTGGTCCACATGTTGTATTTGCTACTTGTTTTCCCAATGTTTCATTTATTTTTCAAGATGGCAGGGTGTAATTTCAAAGAAATTTATTTACTCTCTTTAGCTGATCAAGCAACTCTTATTGGGTCATGAACAAACTATACTTTTTCAAGTACAAATTAATCTCAAATCAAATTAAAATAAACCTGAAGTAAATTAAAATTGTTATGAAGCAAATTAAAATAAACTCAAAATATTTTAAATCTGTTCTCTAATTAAATAGTTCCATCAAAACACATTTCTGATGCCTTTATCTAATGAGTAATAAATTAAAGTTTAAATTTGTCTTGCAAAACGTCTTAAACATGTATCAGAAAACCTTTCTTGATTTCACTGGAATCATCTGTTTAAGAATTGTTAGTCTAACTCTGAAAGCAATTTGCTTCAGTGGGACAGAATCCATATATCAAGAGTAAATGTTCTTATACTTCGATATTAATTGTGAGTAAGGTGACAAACTGCCCGGATCATTAGCATGCTGGGGATGATGCTTGGTGACATTTTGTCTGTCCTTATGTTCTGAGTTCAAATTCCAACTTTGCCTTTCATCCTTTTGGGATTGGTAAAGTAAGTACCAGTTAATCACTAGGGTTATTGTAATCGACTTAGCCCCTCCACCAAAATTGCTGGGCTTGTGCCAAAATTTGAAACCAATATTAATTGTGAGTATTCGCAGGGACTATAAGATGAGGATTTAGCCATACGTCAGTCCTGGGCCCATGATTATTTGCTATGTCACTCTCTAAAGTCAAAATCTTCACAGCCTACTTGAATTTTATTTGAGTAGACCTCCCACTTTCCTATGCTCACAAAGCAATCTTGTTCCATATTATCAAATTTCTCTCTGATACTCTGAGTATTTATTTAACCATGCCTTGGCCATTTCCAGAGTTCCAGTATGTACATTCAATTGCATGCTGTTATTTTCTTAATAGTGTGTGCCGCAGTAATGGCTCCCCAATCTTCTCATTCAGCAGTAGGTGGTACAATATATTCGAGTCTCAAGAGCGTATTTCTTGTGTACTCCCACAACCCTCTTGCTTCTCTTTTTGACACCCCATGAAATATCAGTTCTCATAACTTAAAATAAGTCATCATTACTTTGAGATTGACATTTGTTATTCATAAGTAAATGTGACCTTAAGTCTGATGATGATATGGATTGAAGTTTAAAAGGAATCAGCATAAGTGCAAACAATTCAAATAAATGTCTACTACGTTTTATCTAAATATCTACTATTCAATTTGCTACTAGATTATTTTAATTTGCTCTGAGATTATTTTAATTTGCCCTGGGATTATTTTAATTTGTTTTGAGGTCATTTTAATTTACTTCAAATATATATTGATTTGGTTTGAGATTATTTTAATTTGTTCTTAAATAGGTGTAGTATTTGCTATAGAATGATAAAACAGAATGCAGATTTTATGTATTTTCAATTACCTTGTTCAAGCGTCTTTATACTTTTGCGATTAGCTAAGGCAAAAAGGAAAATAATTAACAACTGTTTAATGATACATACAGTGTCAGTGCTGCATACAGCAATGAACCAAACCTTCTCATGAAACTTATTTACATCTAGTGAACTGAGCCAGTGAGAGCTAACAGTCTTGTCCACATACTTTGTATATAACCTGTAAAATTAATATCAACCTTCAATCCTTCAGCTAATTTCCTGCCAGGTTATCAATTCTGACAGCAGTAAATTCAGAAGAAATCCACATGTGCTTGCACATGCATATATGCATGTGTGTGTATATGTATATATGTGCACCTTTGTGCATGTACATATATCTGTATATGTGAGTGTGTGGGTGTGTGTGCACACATGCTGAAACAGACACTCACACACATGTAAATGTATGTAAATATATATATATATATATATATATATATATATATATATATATACTCTGTGTGTTTTTATACACACACACACACACACACAAACATTTGATTTGATATGACCAAATCCGTAACAATAAATGCTTTAACGATATACTATAATAGAATTAAATATTCCTATATTTACCAAAATTTATTTCTATTCTCTATTTAACATGAGATGAAAGATATCAAAAACTAATTGTCTGTTTGCATTAATTAACCATGCACCATTTGATGAGTTTGGGGGTTTTTTGCTGTTTTATTCTATTTAATTCCTTCTTTTTTTTTCTTTGTGAGTAACCCCTGCAGCTTCTTTTATGCCTCCTGCTCCTACTTTCATTTCTTTTCTCTCTCTTTTTCCTTCTAATTCTTTTTCATTCTTATTGTGTCTACTTCTTCCACTTTCTTTCTCATTGTTTCTTCCTTTTCTTTTCTTATAGTTATTTTCTCTCTTTTTTGCTTTATCTTTTTCTTTTCACTTTCATTCTTTTTCTTCTCTTTTCTTATTCTGTCTTTCCCTTTCTTATTCAATCTTTTACCTTCATTTTCCTTCTTCTTCTTACTACTACTGCTACTACTACTATTATTGCCACTACAACTACTAATATTTTTATTTTTTATTTATTTTTTCCATATCTATTTTCAAATAACAATAGTAACACAGACACTATTCAATAGAAAAACAAAATGCATTATTATTATCATTATTATTATTATTATTATTATTATTATTACTATTATTATTATTGTTGTTGTTGTTACTATTGTCATTATTATTAATCCACTTCCATTCTCATTTCCTAATTTTTCCTTCTCATTCATGCTCCTTCCTTTTTCATTTTATTCTTTGCTATTTTTAAAAAATTATGTTATCTTTATTTTTGTATCTTTTACTTGCTTATTTTCTTTTTCTTTACCTCCTCTTCCATTCCCCTTATTTTACCTACTCTGCCCCTTTTACCCCTTCCCCTTTTTTCCTTTTCCATTTCTATTTTTCATCATATTCATCTAATTCTTTTTTTATGTCTTTCTTATCATCAATCTTACTTTTATTATTATTATTATTATTATTATTATTATTATTATTATTATTATTATTATTTTGTTTGCTGTTTAGTCTATTTTGCCCTTCTTTCCTTCTCACAGAAACATCTCAAATGAATGCCTCTCAGCTAATTCTTGAAACTAATCAATTAGATATATTGTAAAATTATTTTAAAATATTCTGACCATGCCATCATCGTTATTACCAGTGCCATCCATGCCTTTTGTTTGGTTTCTCCAGCTGTTGTTGAATGTTTCAACCACTCTGGGATAATACACCACCAACTTTTGTCCTCATACTGTGTCAACCATCCAACAAGCCTACTACTATTGCAACTGCTGCTGCTATTCATTCTTTTCAGGATCTGAATGTCACATGTTCATTGTTTCTCTGTTCATCTTGCACTTGTATGTGAACTTCACTATGTGTGTGTGTGTGCGTTTGTTTGTTTGTTGTTGTTGTTGTTGTTCTCATACAAGAAAACTGATATTTGGAGCTTCAAGGATAGCTGAAGCTGGCTATGACAGTTATTTGTCTAAGTATGCTCTCCTGAGAATTTGTGTGTGTGTGTGTATTCTGCTCATACAATAAGTGATATTTGTAACAAAAGTAGTATATAAATACAGTATTTATTTCATTATTTAATCTGAAGACAAGGAACAATACCTTTGGCCTTTGCAAGCCTTCACAGACTGATATAGTTGTTTTGTCTTTTAGTCACAAGTCAGTGCTAATCAAGCAGACATACAATCAAAGGCATCCTATCCGTGACCATTCTCTCTTTTTTCTGTATATTAGTGAGTATAGTTGTCAATTTGTCCTTTATTTAAGACAGTAGTGTATAATTTGAGGAAGATAGTGCTGCTATTTCTTACAGGTCAAGTGACCATTATAGAGTCTTGGTGTGCTTGATGCTGATAGTTTGAACCTCTACAGATGGATGTCACTTAAGAGAATATGGAGAGAAAGATGGAGGGAGCAGAGCTCAGTACTGAGGAGGAAGGTTTGGGTGATATGTCAAATGAAGAGACAAAAGGAGAATACAGTGCTGTGTTAGGTTCATGGTCATAGCATATAGGTAAATGAAGGCTACATAGGTTTAGTATCATATTACACTCCTACCTCTGATCACTCACCATTTCACTCCAACTTCTGCTTCATACATGCATTGTTTATTTGCTCTGTCTTTTCTAACTCAATTTCAGTGACTTTCTAATCCTCAGAGCTAGCTGGTTCCAAACTACCTTCATACATGAATATACACTTAGGCCCTCCTCTTCACTCATCTCTCCTCCTCTCATCGTTTATATTGTATCTGCCCACCAGAATCTGTACTTACGACTTCACCCAATCTCTCAGAACATCATCCCTCCAGTATCCCCCTTTGTCCTCAGGTTTCTTTTTTCCATATCTTCAAATTTTGACTTTCAATTATTCAAAAAGAATAGCAGTTACATCAACCTCACCTGGCCAACAAAGGTCATGAGCTCACCCATTTCTCTATTAAAAATAACTGTGAATTTAAGCATTGATTTCTCCCTTTCTTGGTTTCAAATTCAAAATCTACCAGAGTCAGCTTTGTCTTTTATTCCTCCAGGTTTGATCATATAAAATCCAGTAAATTATAATTGTTACTAATTGAATGAAAAAAGGATCTTTATATTTTGTCAAATGTAATTAGAATAGTACCTATTCCATCAACCAAATAGTACCTATTCCACACATATGGTGGTGGTGATGGTACATATTCCATCAACCAAATGGTGGTGGTGGTGATGGTAAATATTCCATCAACCAAATGGTGGTGGTGGTGGTGGTACATATTCCATCAACCAAATGGTGGTTGTAGTGGTGGTGGTTGTGGCAGCAGCAGCAGTAATGGTTGTTATATTTGTTATTTATCTCATGACTGCCCTAGTTGAGCTTACCTATGATCAAAAGGCATTCTCACTGTGACCACCCTGTCTTTTTTTTTTTTGACACAGTATATCTAGGACTTATCCTAACTGTAATTCCTTTTTCATGATGTTAGGTTGTGACCTGAGGGAGATTTCATTGCTATTTCTCGCTGATCAGGCAACCACTTTGAGGTTTCCTTCAAACATTCACTGATGTTGAAGACCACCCCTGCTTGAGCTAATATATGAACAAAGGCATTTCAGCCATGACCTACTCATCTTTTCCATATTTGTAGGCAGTCAAAGACTACAATATTTAATGTGTCCTTTCCTGAAACATTGGAGCATTAAAGATTTAAGGAAGATTTAGTCGTTGTTTCTAGCAGGTTGAGCAACCACATAGAATCTCCCTTTCTGGCTCATGTCTCAAATAGAAGCTATGCACATGTCTGTATATGTTTTTTGCATGCATGATTGTGTGTGTGTGTGTGTGAAAAGCAGTAATAGCTTCTTCAGTTGTAACTCAAGGCTAGGCAATGTAAATTTTAACCTACTGTTTTGTTTTTTTTTACATTATTGTTTTATTTACATTTACTCTCCATCCTAATATATTTCCATGATTCCAGTTCGTTCCCTTCTAAATTTAAATGTCAAATTCCCCCTGAGTCCCTGTCTATTTTCCCTACCTCCACCCTCATTCCAACCATTACCATTAAATTTTGATCACAACTGAAATTTTCAACAACTTTCACTTGTTGTTGTTATTACCGCTGTTATTACCACCTTCAGGCCAAAGCAAATGGCATCCCTGCCATAACTATCTACTGCTTTTTTGTTTTTTTTTCATTATGTCCTTTTTGTTTCAGACATTAGAATGTTGTCATGCTGAGGCACTATGTTGAAGGATTTAGTTGAACAAATCAATCCTAGAGCTTATTTTTATCAAAGTCTAGTACTTATTCTATCTTTCCCCAAACTGCTAACTTATGGTTGTCAAACAGGGAAACACGCACATACATATACATGCATGGTGATCTTCCATACAGTTTCCGTCAACCAAAATTCACTCAAGGGATATTGGTTGGCCCAGGGCTGTACTAGAAGATGCTATGCAGTAGGACTGAACCTAAAACCATTTGGTTGAAAAGTGATCTTCTTAACCATACTTATTATTATTATTATTATTATTATTATTATTATTATTATTAATAATAATAATAGTAATAATAATATAATCAGCTTCAGCCATTTAAAAAAAAAGGGAAAGGAATATTTATATTTGTATGATTCTTTTTATAGTCAGACTACTTTGCATACTTCAGTCTCTCCCCATTGCTCTCCGTATACATGCTTGTTTCCATACATACATACATACATACATACATACCCCACTTGTTGTTTTGCTATTAAAAGCATGTTTCAAGACAGACATTTTGACTCTTATCTGAGGCTGGTTCTCCTAGTTGAATCAGTTGAAAAACTCCAAGGGAAGCTTGCAATCTGATACAGATATGCACATATTTATTTACATATACACAGTTGTATAAACCACACAGAAACACACATTTTGAACAGCCATGTCTTGCAAATGCCTTCATATTTTATTTATACTGTTGAAATCATTTCCATACATTACAAGGTGGCATTTTTCAATATATCCGCTGCAAAATTTTGTATAAACTGAAAATAAAATTAATTAGAATAGAACTTAATATATTAATAATATATCAATCTGGTATGTTAACTCTAGTGAAAGAAAAAGTCTTAATCAATAACAGCTTCTTTTATTATGTTGCCAACCAATCTTTCTTTTACTATTTTGCTGATTTCAATCATTGGATTGCAGCCATGCTGTGGCACCAGCTTCAAGGAGTGAATGTTAGAGTTGCTTTTTGTCATTTGACCTGCCAGAAATAGAAGCCAAACTTTCTAAATCATCTTCAGATCCTATCCTGTTGTCTTAATCAAAGATATAATGAGCATTGTAGACTTTGGTTTAAAATAATCAGGTCACAGACAGAATGCTTTCAATTACAGGTTTTAAAGGGTTTGCCTGGGTCTAAAACAATAGAAATGGCAATAATAACAATGATCACCATCATTTAGTTGATTATAGTTACCCTTATAATTGTAGTTTGTTACATCATTTATCAACTTGAGAAGGATGAAATGCAATGTGGACCAGGGTGGGAATCCAAACTCATATGCAAAGGGAATGACTAAATACCATGTGGTGTTTAGCACAATACTCACCCAATTCACTATAACATTACTCATTCATTAGATCAACAGGTCCATTGTTTGAACTTGAACTTCTAACTTGATTATTTGCTGTACAGCCACATTAGTATTTACACTACAAACAGAATGAAGCAAAAACGTAAAAAAAAACAATGTCATATCCATTTTCAAGGCAAAAAAAAATAACAAACAAAAAAGGGAGGGGAGCTGATCATCATTTTGTTTAGTGTTCTTTTTGTTTTGTTTTGTTCTTTTTTTTTATTTATTTCTTTTATTTATCATTTTGCACCTTTGACAACTCTGATACAGGTACCTTCAGACTGCAGTCAGTGTATACATTATTGCCACATGGAACCTCAGGTAAACATAGTTTAGCTTTTGTGAATATAAGTGGGTGGGTGAGGTGGCATGTTTGCATGGACATACATCTAAGTGTCTACATGAATGTATAATAACATATTATCACATGCATACACATTATGACATATATATATATATATATATATATATATATATATATATATTATGATATATGTATAATGATATATGTATGTGTATGTATACATATATGCATGTATATGTGTCTTATATATACATACACACATATTTTTTATTTTCCAAGATAGGGATGAACACCTGTGTCCCATGAGGCAAGCATGATAATTGCTGAGATTTCTCTCAGCATGTTAACCTACAAATAAAGAATATTTATCCACCAATGCAGTTTGAGCACTCATTCTCAGTGTTCGATAATAGCATGTGTGTATGAGTGTGTACATGTATATATATATATATATATATATATATATATATACACACACACACATATAATAACATATATTGTATAACTACAAAAATTGTTAGCTCCAAAATTTTAAGAATATCACCTATTACCACAGGATCACCTGAATAACACCAGAGAATAGAACAGTTGAAATGTTAGATGTCTGTCATATTCAATAATTTTTTTTAAAAAATATATTTCAAACTAAACACTTTATTCAGTCTATGGAGGTAGATTCTTCTCCTTCGACTGTCTATGCCAGATATTGGCTATTCTCATGTTTGTGATGTTACTTGCATAAACCTAGTGTGTGTATATATATATATATATATGTATATATATATATATATATGTATATATATATATATATATATATATATATATATATATATATATATATATATATATATATATGTATGTATATCATTTCACTGACTCAGAAATATCTCTGGCAACCTACTCTAGTGAATTGAATAAAGGGTTTGAAATTCTGAGAACATTACCAAATGTAGCAGGTAGCTGATGAAGGCTGCTGAGTACAAAAACCAAAACATTATCTATGTAACAACAACTGGTTTGAGAATTCTAGTCCTTATATGTTAGTGTATAATATTTCTTTATCTTAGATGGTAATTATTCATCCCAGAAATTCAAACAAATTTTACTTTACCATTACTTTTAAGTAGCATTGTATTTATGTCTTGTAATAACTTTGTAGAGAACATAAGATTGACTAAATGTAATATTTCTGATCTATAGTTCTCAGGATAACATACTGATAGCTTTTTATCTAATATCAAACTCTCAGTTTTGATTACAAATGTACAGTAGGATGAAGCTATTATTTATGCATGTATGCCCATGTGAGGGAGAGAGTGTCTTTATGCATATATATATATATATATCAACTCAGATACTCCAATAACTGGTGCAATACTTTAACAAGATTACTAACAGATTTGAAAGAAAGTTATCTTTCTTTGTTTCTATGCGATATCTTTAAACACTGTGGCCAATTTTTTGTTTTTAAAATTTCTTTTGAAATATAACACAGATATCTTCCACAGAAGTAACCTATAAAGCTATTGTTAAACCTGAGAGGAAGGTAACTATTTTATGTCTCAGCTTGTTTTATTTCAAGCATTATGATGCTGATGATGATCACATGAAAGAATGCATTCTATACAGAAATAGTTGCTTAAAACAATAATTATAATAATAGGAGAAATTGTAATTATTAATAATGATTTCTTTATAAAAGTAATCAACGACAAAAGCAAGAATATTGACAAAAATAACAGTAGTAATTATAAGAATATTAATATTGATATCAGTAGTTATAGTAGTAGTAGTAGTAGTAGTAGTAGTAGTAGTAGTTGTAATGGTGGCGGCTTTGGTAGTAGTATTACCTTTTTCTCATTTTTGTTGCATTTATTTATTTTGTTAAATTTATTTAGATGATGATGATGATGGTAATAATGATAATAATAATAATAATAGTAATAATAATAATCCTTTCTACTATAGGCACAAAGTTTGAAATTTGGGGGAGGCAACAGTCAATTACATCGACCTCAGTACTCAACTGGTATTATTTTATAGACCACAAAAGGATGAAAGGCAAAGTGAACCTCAGCAGAATTTTAACTCAGAAAATTAAGATGTATGAAATGCTGCTAAGCATTTCACCCATCATTCAAATGATTCTGCCAGTTAAATAATAATGGTTTCAAATTTTGGCACAAAGCCAGCAAATGATTTTAAATTTTGGCAATTCTGAAGGAAAGGGGAAGTTGACTAACATTGACTCCAGTGCTTAAATGGTACTTATTTTATTGTCCCCCATAAGATGAAAAGCAAAGTGGACCTCAATGGAATTTGAACTCAGAACATAAAGATAAATGAAATTCCACTGACATTTTGCCCAACATGTTAATGGTTCTGCCAGCTCACTGCCTTATTATTATTATTATTATTATTATTATTATTATAATAATAATAATAATAATAATAATAATAATAATAATAATAATAATAATAATAATAATAATAATAATAATATATTATTACCATCTGTAAATAACACATACTGAACACATTTAAGTGATATATTGAACCACATGAGACTTGGATACAAATGCTATAAGATGATAATCAACTACACTTTGTATGTAGATGACCATGTTGCATGCTACAGATGAGAAATACTTCGAAATACAAAAAGTATAGAGATTTATTTATTACAAGAATTACTACAAGGATTCATATTAGAAAAATTCATTGAGGCAACCTTAAAGAGAAATAAATTAAACCAGAAATATTATGCTGGGTAAAGAAACAAATACTTTGGAATCAATGAACTTGATGAAGGATAGTATACATGACTGAAAGAAAGGTTTGGAAAAGAATATCATAAATGTGTTAAATTAACACTTAAACTGTGCTAAATACAAAAAATACAAAGAAAAAAGACATTAATACTGTAGCTGTCCCAGCACTAAGTTATATTTATAATATTCTCAGTTTGAACACTGAAGAAATAACAATCATCATCATCATCATCATTATTATTATTATTATTATTATTATTATTATTATTATTATTATTATGCCTAATCTAACAAATTCCCAAAGGTATTATTAAACCTGAGGGGAAAATAGCTATTTTGTATCTCATCTTGTTTTTATCTCAAGCATGATAATAATGATAGACAAACAAAACAGAAAATCAGGACTCAAAGTTGAGACTGGAGGATTTGTGTTTGTTGTACAGGATCAAAGCCTTCCTGCTAGAAACTATCAAAAGCATGTAATAATGTAGAATACATTTAAGACATTGCAGAATATGATGAGTTTTGAAAGAAACAACTATGTTATCTCTGGCTGCCCAGTTTTAACCATGAGAGAATATGTTTACAAGTATGATACAAGCTGGAGCTATCATACACTGGGACATTGTACCAGCATTATGAAATACCAACAGAAAATAAATAATATAAAGATATACTAGAAAAGGTATCAGAGTGACCAAATCATCACACTCTGGGATAGGCTAATCCACAGACAGGAATATCAAGTTTAATTGGCTAGATAATGTTAAGAACTTCCAGGATATGAAATGTCTCCTATTTGAAATATGTAACCCTAACTCAACAGATGATAATGAATCTCACATAGAAAAGATAAAATTATCCAAATATAAAGATCAGGAAACAGACATTACCCAAATGTGGAGCTGAAATCAGAAACAATCTCTATAATAAAAGGTGCACAAACCATCTGAGGGATCTTCATGAAGTAGAAATAGATGTTTTCAAGAAACAACTTGATTTCCTGCTGTCCAGCATTCCAGATGAACCTATGTCATAGATAGAAACTCAAAAGAGAACAGCAGTATCAAACTCCTTTCTTGACCAAAAGCCAATCACATAAGAACAGTTATTGAAAAAGTGATCACACTGATGGTGCCCCAGAATGGTTGAAACCTGTTGGATGATGTGTATTAAAGAATAAAAGAGCAATATGCAGAAAATAGCAATACTAAGCACTGCATATATAATACAGAGTACTTCTATTGTAACAGAAGAAACAAAACATTGTGTTTGAAGTTATAACAGCAACTACAACGTAAACACAACTATTCTCATCATTTTAATGTCCACTTTTCCACACTTGCTTCAGTCAGACATGTAATTCAGACAAATTTCTTTTAGTTGGATGCCATTCCTGTCATCAACCTCAAAGAAGATTCTACTTCTCCATAACCAAACATGTTTTCGTAGAAGATAAGTAATGAAAGACACTACTTGTGTTATATTTACACGTACCATGCTATAACAAGAGAAGGAGAAACAAATACATCCATACATGTGTGTGCATGGTGTGTTTGTGTGTGTGTGTATATATATATATATATATATATATATATATATATATATATATATATGTATGTATATATATGTATATATGTATGTATATATATGTATGTATGTATGTACACACACACAGAGGAACAAAATCAGTTTCTTTCAGTTTAAGTCTGTCAAATCTACTCACAAATCTTTTGCTAACCCAGGGCAATAGCAGAAGATGCCCAGGAGCCACAAAGGCATGCTAGCATCTTACAACTACATGCCTACTACTGTAAAATAATAAAAACAATGACAATAGTAATACTTCTGCTAATAACAGTTGTAGTCATTATAGCTTGCTGAAACATTGAAATCTATTTTAAAATTTTCACTATTCTGTTTCACCAGCTATAAATCCATTTTCCTATGATACAATTGTAGATTGGTTTGTTTTAGTTTGTAGTACAAATAGTTGTAGGCTTGATTTATTGGTTGGGCATGTTCTTTGTTTAGTTCCTTTACTATCAGTTCGTTTCATTTCTGATTTTGTTTTTTGTTTTGTTTTTTTTTAAATTTATTTGGAGGAGAGGAAGCAATTTTCTCTTTGTTATTTCCAATAATTAAACTAATTATTGTAAGTAATTAGTTGTTTGTATTTTACATTTCACACACTCTCATTTAGTTTGACAAATAATAGTAATTCTAGCAGCTCTTAACAGCTGTGTGATTAAGTTCATGCTTTACGACCTCACAGTTCTGAGTTGAATTTCATTTGTTTGTGTGGCACAATGGGCAAATGACCAATGTCTTGTGAAATTTGGTTGATAGAAATTGTGTGAAACCTCTTCATACTCTCTCTCTCTCTCTCTCTCTCTCTCTCTCTCTCTCTCTCTCTCTCTGTCTCTCTCTCTCTCTCTCTCTCTCTCTCTCTCACACACACACACACAAACACACACATATGTGTTTGTGTGTGAATAGATATATATATATTCTGTAAATGCAATGTGTGTGTGTGAAAAATGACCAAAAATTATTGCTTCAATTAAAAAATTGCCTATGAGTATTTTATTTCTTTACCCCCCCCCCACTCTCTCTCTCTTTCTTTCTCTCTCTCTCTCTATCTCTCTCTCTCTCTCACATGTTGTGCCTTGTCAGAAATGCAGTGGAACAATGATTGTCATTTCTAGAAACTTATAACCAATGGTGCTATTGTTCAAAAATGCTTGATACAAAAATTTTTTTGTTCAATTATGAACATATCTAAATAGTAGCAGTTCAAGGCAGTTAGGAAGCATATACATGGTCACTTGACCTGATTGAAATTGCTATTCCATTTCTCTCATATAACACTCAACCATCTTAAAAATGCAAGAGACACATTGGATAATATAAAGCCTAGATATATAATGATAGAAATTTTGGGGAAAGGAGGTTACTTGATTATTTATATCAACCTCAGTACATGACTGGTACTTATTTTATCAAGTTCCAAATGGATGAAAGGCAAAGTCAATCTTATCAGAATTTGATCTCAGAATATAAAGCCAGAAAAATCTCATTAAGCATTTTGTCTAGCATTCTAATGATTCTGCCAGTACTTTGCCTTAATTCTAGATATTTAATAGGTGTGAAACACGAGATGTTTGTGGATGGAAGGCTTTAGATCATAACTTTTCTTCATCAGAATCGACCAGGTGTTAAATAAGAATTGTAACAACAGTTTATTTAAGGAACAATTCTTAACTAAAGCAAAAATAAGATGTAGAGTAGATTTTGTTGATTTTTAAAAAAAAAATATCTTCTGATGGATGTTGAATATGAGATAGGAATACATATAATGAATGGGTGTCTAAGTTATTTTCTCAACAATTAGACCTCCATATGCCAAAGAGTGTACATCATTTAATTACTAATTCCCTTATCACCACTTCATTAAGTACAATGAATTTCATGGCTTACTGATGAGCTTATAATATGATTGAAACATGTCTTCTGTTTTTGTTGAAATAATATAAAACAATGACTAATGTTTTTCTTTTTTCTGATTTTTTTTTTCAATTATTTGTTGTTAGGTTTATAATGCCATTAAATATTTTAGCTTTAAAGCCTTATATATGTTGACTGTATAATAGTAATTACTAGAGAACCAATGCTGTATGGGCTATGAATGAAAAAATAAATATATGAAATGATAACTTTATGTATTTAGTCTCTTTCTGAAATTAGACCCCTACAAGTGTAACTTGGCAGATTGGGGTCTGGATTGAACCAATGTGTTCCTTTGCCACTTAACTCATTATAGTCCACATACCTCTCTCTCCCAAACTGCAAAATGGTAGAAGCAGAAGACCACTTATTAAAATGTAAGCAAGTATCTACCTAAGTACAAACTCATTTCCGTAATGGTACATGGACAAGGACAAGACAATAATTACTTGTGTGTTGATACTGAGTAGGTTATGAATAAATAAAGCTACATACGAATTAGGCTCCATGTTTAGTACAAGTATTTTGTCATGCTGTGAAAGTGGGTCATGTCAAAGCTTGGAATGAGAATTGATTAGCAACTCATTCCTGATTAGTTGTTGAGGAACTAACAAAACTGGTTGGTTTAATCCTCATCATAAGATGACAAGGTTCTCATAGAGCCTAACTTTATACAGTAAGACTAAATACAGTAAACATGACTCAAGTTCATCTTGTCTTCATTCACATATCTAGTGTATTATGGGAGCATACACCCCCCCCCCCCCAACTACTTGGTTGATAATTTGTCAATGCTGGAAAGAGGAAAGGTGTAGCTGACCTTCATAGGATTTTAACTCAGTACATAGTGTGCCATAACTAAATATGACTAGATGGGTTTTTTTTGTTTTTTTAATGTGAGGTCAAGAAAGACAAACTATTCTTGTCTGAATTCAATTGTTTTGATCAACCTAATAGATATTATAAAACAAATTTTGGCAGTTCTCTTTAGTACATAAATAAAACTTCTTTACAACTTAGCTACTTTTCAGTGGTTGAGTTTCCTGTTACCAAAAGCAAAAGAAATTAAGAGGAAATCAACATCCACAATTTGTTATATAGATAGAAAAAAATCAAGAAACACACACTTAAGTAAATGGTTTAGTTAGGGCTGAAGGGGAGTACCTACTGCCCTTTTCAAGGTCTTCATGATAAGTTGGAGGAAGAGAGAAAATTATGCTTAATCTAGAGACCTGATCTGAATATGTGCAACATGCATACAAACTAGATTAATCTTGTTATTTTGCAGCATACAGAATAAAACAATTTATAAAATAAAATTTACTCGTTTTCTCCTCTACAAAAGTGAATGAATCCAAACATGCCATATTAAAAACATTTGAACCAAATATTTTGCTTCACTTATCCTCTTATTACACTAGTGTTTTCTGTTTATAAATTCTCGAAAATGGGTTTTTGCAAATATATTTTGGTGGAATAATAATATAGATAGTTTCAAATTTTAGCACAAGGCCAGCAATTTCAGTGCTTAACTGGTACTCACATTATTGACGCCCACCCAAGGTTAAAAGGCAAAGTCGACCTCAGAATGCATGAGTCAAAAGAAATACTGCACAGCATTTTTTACTGATGTTCTAACAATTCTACCACCTTTGTAATAATAGTAGTGATAACAATAATTCTTTCAAATTTTGGCACTTGGTAAGAAATCTTTAGGGGAAGGAGGTTAGTTAATTGACCCCAGTGGTTGATTGGTAATTTATTTAATCATCTCCCACTCCCCCAAAGATAAAAAGCAAAGTTGGCCTTGGCAGGATTTGAACAAATAATGCAAAGCATCTTTTTCCTGAAACTTTTATGATTCTACCAGCTTACTGCCAAAAAAAAAAAAAAAAAAAAAAACCCCTTGTGTGTTTTTATTCAACAGAAAAGACCTGAAGGGAAAGTAACAGATTTTATTGGTAGGAATATGACACAAAGAATATTCAAAGAACCAGTCTCAAAGGCACAACACTGCCAGTAAATAGAACCAAGAATTAGCTTTGATGTAAAGTGATAAATGTTTATGCATTTTCTTTTAAACTGACTGAGATAAGTATTCTTACCTATAATTATAGACTGTGGTGATTATAGTCTAGCTTGGCTCAGCACACTTCATACAAATCAAACAAGACATGACTATGTATGAGGCACAGGAATTTTGATGGATGTTTTACCAACCAGAGTATTCAAGTCAGTTTTAGCAGGGAAATACTTAATAATAAAGCAGCAAAAGACTTATCATGATCATCAATATTTTAATGTCCATTTTTCCATGCTAACTTGGGGGTTGAACAGGTGTGAAATATAACATCTCAACACTCATTATTGTGCAATTATGTCACTGAGGTTCATTATCTTAAGATTTTACATCGCCTTTTTTCTGTCAGTGTTTTTTCTTTTTAATCTTCATCTGCCAATAATTCATTTCTCTTTTGTCCAACACTCATCTCTTTGGCATCACATATCTATACCAGCACAGCCATCCCTCCTACAAACAAGTGTCTTTGATGCTCAGCTTCTCTCTCTCTCTCTCTCTTTCTCTCTCTCTCTCTTTTTCTCTCCTCATTCATGCTCCACTAATCTTGCAAGTTAATGTTACACATTCAAAATATCAAGCTGCTCATGAATCTCTCCAGCTGGCCTCATTTGATGTACATGTCACATTACAAAGTAGCTTCATACTCCTTACACACTATCGCTTACCATCTTTCCTGCCAGTACTGCTGTTGCTGAATATTATAGTTCACTTCTTTTATTGATGCTGGCATTTTAAGATGTACTGATTGACTTGAATGCTGCACAGACCTGAAAACCTGTTTATAGCAGGAAGCTTAATTCTTAGCAAGCTTAACTAAATCATGAAGGTAAAATAAAAATATTACACAAAATCCTTATTTAAACACATGTACAGGGGTTAGACAAAATAATGGAAACACCTTAAAATTTCAAACAAATTTCTTTTAATATGGAGTAGGACTGCCTTTGGCAGTAATTACAGCTTCACTTCTATAAAGTATGGACTCATACAAAGTTTGAATTGTTTCCAAAGGAATTTTTCTCCATTCTTCAGCTAAAATAGTCTCCAGTTCTTGTAGTGATGATAGTGGAGGATATTGACTCCTTATTTGTTTTTCTAAAAATGCACCATAAATGTTCAATAATATTGAGATCTGGGGACTGTGGTGGCCAGATAAAATGTTCAACTTCACTAGAATGTTCCTTATGCTATTCAGTAACAATTTTAGCTGTGTGAATTGGTGCATTATCATCCTGAAAGATTGCATTTCCCTCCGGAAACAGTTCCACAACCATAGCATGAATATGATCAGATAAAATGCTTAAATAGTCTTCACTATTAATTCTGCTATGAAGTGAAACCATTGGGCCAGCAGATTTCCACGATATAGCCACCCTCCACCCCCACCCCGCCAGATCATCACAGATCTTCCTCCATGTTTAACAGTTGGAAGAAAGCAGTCTGGGTCAAATGCTTCTTTTGGCTGTCTCCATGCGTATATTCGGCTGATGGCCAGAAATAAGGTAAAGGATGACTTGTCCGAGAAAATAACATTCTTCCTCTACTCTAGGGACCAATTTTGTAGGTTTTTACTCCACTCTAAACACTTTGCAACATTTGTTTTTGAAAGTAGTGGTTTTCTGATTGCAGCTCTCCTGTGAAATCCGGCTTTGGGCAGCTCCTGGCAAACAGTTTTTGTGGAAACTGGGTTCTTGAGGTGGTCATTAAGCTCTGCAGTAATTTTGGGAGCTGTACTTTTGTGATCCTTTCTAACAATTTGCATAAGAGTCTGACAGTCCCTATCTGAAAGTTCTGGTTTTCTTCTGGAGTTTTGTTTTGATGACGAGGCTTTTCACTCTTTCTCAAAGGCTGTCATTACTTTCAAGACAGTATTTCTTGATACACCAAACATTCCAGCTGTTTTCATTACACTAGCACCTGCCATACGAGCACCAACAATTCGACCTCTTTGAAAGTCCAATAGATCTGTCATTTTAATTACCTTTTTCTGATGATATCTGAAAAGAAAGAGCAATTTTAGCAAAACATATTAAGCAACACTAATAATAAATAAAAAAAACATAAAAATAAACAAGCTTTTGATGGTTTTATACATATTTCAAAATTAGGATGTTATGATGCTAGGTGTTTCCATTATTTTGTCCAATCCTTGTGTGTATGTCTTTAAATGGATTATGACAATGTGTTATGTCTCTTGAGCTGAATATAAATCTGGACATAAACACAGCTATGTAGCTTTGCATTTAATCATACAGTGCAGTACCTTAGGGAAGTGTCCTCTATCATAGTCTCAGATTGAATAAAGCCATAGTAGATGGAAACTGCATGGAAGCCCGTCAAAGGGTTTTTCTAGTTCATGAGCTGTAGACTTAATTTGTTATCCAGATTAAAACTACGACTTGTCTCAGAGTAACTTCTTTCCTTCTTACTAGTCTTGGAGGCCTTAGTAAAATGTCATATGTGCTGCTTTTTCTCCTCGTCTCCTGTAGGTGAATTCAACTTAGTATAAAAGTTAACAAGAATCTAAGGTGAATGTTAGTTTGGAAAAAAAAACTTCTTGTGAACAAGTGAAATTAGTTTGATTTTTACTCACTAAAGGATATTAGAGTTAACAGTTCTATCTAAATTCTTCCATTGTGTAATGTACACACATTGGTGTACAATTGTGTTTACACTTATATATATATATATATAATTTGCGTTCACACACTTCACAGTTACAAAAACATTGAACTTATGAATGAATAGAAATTTGTGCTATCTTGTTAAATTAGGTATGCTCAAAGTGGATATTGCTTTAGAGAAAGAGTGATTTAAGAATAGCTGCAGGTGTAAGAGTGTTCCATTCCTATGGACAGTCAGATCTTGATAAAAAGTATTCCACTGATTCTGATTTAATTCGATTTCAATGAGCTTGTTCATAAAAATGGGGTTGAGTTAGGTTGAGAATACTGGATGAAAGACTAAACTTCAAGGTGGGTAGTGCTGAATAGTTTCACACAGTTGTATGTTTGTATATTTGTTTACAAAATACATCCTTTACATTTTCAGAACCTTATATCAGAAACTATTTAATTAAAAAAAACAATTGTTGACAGCCAGAAAGAATCAAAAATTGATTTCCTTATTTGAGATATATTCCTTCATTGTATTCTAGTACAAATCACAAGGCTAACAAGGAAAACCAGTTAATTTCTCATGTTATTGTGTTGTTTTGCTCTTTTTGTTTTTTTCTGGTTGAATCAAGTTGTAGAAATTTGCTTTTAATTTGTATTTTTACAATGGAAACTTTGAAATTTACTTTGAAGAGTTCAGTAATACATACAACAATTATATATGCATATATACATATGTGTGTGTGTGTGTGTATACACACACACACACAAACATACATACACTTTGTCACGTTTTACAACCATTTTTACATTTAGAATTACTCATCAGGTTAATTTATGTAAAGCATTATATATTTTTCTTTTTCTTGTTAACAATTAACTTGTTCATGACATTCTTTGGAGACATTTAACTTGCTTTTTTCCATTTCTTATTCACTTTCTGTTAAAGTTTCTACAGTTTTATAATACACTGTTTCAAATTAAATGTCTCACACTACACAAACCATATGTAAGTTGGTCATTCCTACCTCACCTTCAGCAGTTATAAAAGTATTGGTTTATCTTAAGTAGTATAAAGACTTAAGTTGATAGATTCACAAGAAAATCTAATTTTTCAAGTTAAATTACATAGAACAAGTTTATATTATAAGAAAATGTCCATCTGTCTAATAGTCTAGCAACATTCTTCACCAACACTACAACCATTTACCAGACAATTTCCTCTGTGCCTCCTCTGCCTCTTCTATTTTTATAACAAATATAACATTGGTTTCTGCTCCTCTGAACTTACTGACCATATACCACTCAACCATTTTACATCAACTCTACGGTGTTCTTTCTCACAAGACCTGATAATAAACTACATATTCCTATCTTTCTTCAAAACTACATTTCTCAGAAATACTCTCTCTTTCTCTCTCTCTCTCTCTCTCTCTCTCTCTCTCTCTCTCCCTCTCTCTCTCTCTCTCTCTCTCTCTCCCTCTCTCTCTCTCTCTCTCTCTCTCTCTCTCTCACATTGTGGATTTCATAACATAAGATTTCAAAATCTCACAAAGCTGCCTGTCTTTCCCAGTCTATAATGTTTTAAAAGTGCTTTAGGTGCAACCTTTCCATGTCAAAATAATTTACAAAAATAGAAAAAAACAGAACACAATCAATACAGCATAAAGAATTAGCTACTATAATCAATTTTTAAAAACTGAAAATTTTTTGGCAGGTGAAATAAGTTAATACAGAGCCTAAATGCTTCATGTTCTATAATTAATTAAAGTGATTTTTATTATGGTATGGCAGTCAGATATCTCTCTTTTTAATTTTTTTTTTCTATATATTTCCATTCTTTGAATTTACTATTTAAGATATATGAGTTGTCTTTTGCAGAAAATAGGAATTAATGTATATTAAAATATGTTTGAAAACATTCTGTTAGTAACAATATAGGTAACAGTTATACCATAGTTATGAGACTTGAAAATTTATTTATTAACACTTCACCCAACATTTTGGAATTGCTATTTTACTGTTGGGAAGATAATGTCATGTTTCAGGACATGGGAGATGCAAATATCATCTCATATTTTAATGAACAAGTAGGGCAGAATCTCTATGTAGCAGAGTTGGAAAAGGTTTTGTTCAGATTCTTATCAACAAACTGTAGAAGCTGGCTATACATGAAAGAGCATTAAGAGACACTGTGACTTCTAGTGTATGACTTTTTACCAGTGTTTATTGATTATACTCTTTTACTCTTTTACTTGTTTCAGTCATTTGACTGCGGCCATGCTGGAGCACCGCCTTTAGTCGAGCATATCGACCCCGGGACTTATTCTTTGTAAGCCTAGTACTTATTCTATTGGTCTCTTTTGCCGAACCGCTAAGTGACGGGGACATAAACACACCAGTATCAGTTGTCAAGCAATGCTAGGGGGACAAACACAGACACACAAATACACACACATATATATATATATATATATATATATATATATATATATATATATATATATATATACATATATACGATGGGCTTCTTTCAGTTTCCGTCTACCAAATCCACTCACAAGGCTTTGGTCAGCCCGAGGCTATAGTAGAAGACACTTGCCCAAGATGCCACACAGTGGGACTGAACCTGGAACCATGTGGTTGGTAAGCAAGCTACTTACCACACAGCCACTCCTGTGCCTATACTACGATTATACTTACAATATTGAAAATATTTGCTCATCTTGTAGAATAGCCCAATTTTTACCAGTTCTTCAAAATTGGTACTTACTTCTGTGAAATGTCACAATGTCATACTTTAATATAAATAGCTGTGGAACAATGAGAAATGTATCTGTATTTCATATTTATGATAGTAATAGAACCCAGTTCACTTGCAGAATTAATTTCCAACTGGGAAATATGGGTGATTCTACAAGAGAGCCATATAATCAAATATTAGACTATTTCTATTTAAAGAATGTTTTTTTTTTGTTTTTTGTTTTTTGTTTTTTTTGTTATAAAATAGATTTTCATCATTTTATAGAAACTGCTTTACTTTTCAATAATTAGCAATGGTTTCTATGCCATCCCAGAAATTCTTTGCTATCTACCATTGGCTTCCACTAACACCTCACTTCCTTATCTATCTCTATTTCTAGCTGACCTTTGTTGACCTCGACCTGACCAGGAATGTCTCTTCAGTTGTCTCTTTTCTGGATACCTATTTAACAAGCACAACTGTGTCTCTCCACAAGGCAGATTCTTCTCACTTACTCACACCTACCACACAAGCCAACACTGATACCTTCCTCCCCACTGCTAGTGCAGATAGTATATGTAAAGCATCTACTTCTCGTGCCACACAAACAACTAGAAATAGTTCCTTACCTATCACATCACCTTTCACCCACTATCACTGCTTTGCACTCAGCAAAGACTTTCAATAATTCCCAGCCTAGCTGCACTATGCACTCTTCATTATCTACTGCTACAACTAAGCTTTCAGGTAGATGTCACTATCTCATTCCCTGTCCAAAAGTATTTGATATTCACAGAGCCAACCATGTAGATCTTATATACAAAAATTATTGCATATGATCATTATTGTAGACTATGAAATATAATAGTTTTCAGTTCTAGTTACTTTGTTTTATGCTTTTTTCCCCCTTTTTTTCTTTTTTTCACAAAACATCAAGTGAAAAGGAATCATATAAAGATACCATGGATGACTAAGTTACACATTAAAATGATAGAGCTGCTATTGCTATATGCTTCATGATATCACAAAGTCTTTACTATAACTTTGAATTTTGGAATTTTCTTTCAGATTTTCTGTGTTTAGAGTTATATGAGACTTCACAAGTGGTTTGAGTTCTACAAGAAGAAAAGAAAACAAATTATTGAATGTTTAAAACTATTGATTTATAGATATAGTGTGTCTGCAGACTACAAGTAACCTATCATCTCCACTAAAATTACAAGATTTTTCCTTTTTAACTTGCCGATAGCTATAAGAAGTTTTGTATTAATGTAATCAAGACATTTTTTTTTCTATTGTATAAACTAAAATATATGACAGCTATCGTGACACAGACTTGTCATTAATATAAAAAAATATAATATAGACAAATAAAATGTTTTAAATCTGAGTTTTGTCTTTCCACTATAACATAATTATACATAATATTATCTAAAAGTATACATTTTAACCAAATTCATTATCTAATATAGAACACTTGGCAATTAGTTCTTAGAATCAGTCAAAGTTATCCCCTAAGCTATCAAGAGAAAATGATTTTATAATGAGGCAAGTAATGAGGAATCTAGGAAATAACTGGGTAATTCTGGAGGTGCTTATTTATTATTTACTTTGAAATCTATGTTAAATATAATTGGATAGAATTGTGTTCCTATTACCAATTTGCTTTCAACCATTTGAAGTTTGTTCATTTAGATAACATTAATGATGTACAAGGTGAAACTATTTTCGAACTGAATACAGATATTGATATTCATTTTTGTTTTTATGCTTCTTCTAAGATTCATCAATAAGAAATGCTTTTACTTCTTTTCCTTAATCACAAATCATCAAATATAAAGATAGATAACTTTACCTTGATCACAAACAAAATGATAAACAAAAAGAAATTTCTATTTTTATTAATAGTTGCCTTAATCATAAACTTATATGAAACATTGCTTTTGGGTTTATCTTGATAAAAAAAATCAATAGGTATAGAAATTTTAGTATGATAACCTTTAGCCCCAGATAAGCAATATAATCAGGAGATCAAAGAATATTTCCTATATTTGAATTATTTGGAGAGCTTGTGTTTAATTTAAGTTTCTATAGCATTTAGCTGATCGGAGACAGCATTTGCTCCTGGATAAGATTGCAGTCTATTACAGACAACTTCTCTAAAAAGCTCTGGTTTCTATTATTTAAACTAGTTGGAGCTAAATGTATAAAGTGTCTCATCCAGAAACACAGCAAAATGCCTCACAAGCCAGGAATCAATACACTATCTTCACCACAAATCAGTTAATGTAGAAATTTTCTATTATAAACTTTATGCTCTGATAAGCAGCAATAATATATAATCCTTAGAAAGATATCTTAAATCCCACATGAGCTCATATAATATATTTCCCTTTAATGCAGTCTTGACCTTTTAACCATAGGCATAGAAATGTTACTATTGTAAACGTTATCCTCATAAAACTGATATAATACATTGGCCTTTATATTGGCATAACCTTAAATCAATATTTTGAGAAATTTGCTATTATAAACCTTACTTTAAATCACAGATGAACTGATACACTTTGGATTTTCAACTATATTTCATTTGCACATTACATTTAAATATTGTATTCTATAACGAGTATACATCTATCTGACTCATTGCTTTAAATGACTCGCAAATTCAACATATGCATATTCAAAATTTTCTTCCTAGCTTATTAACTTTTTCTCTTTTCCTTTTATTTGTTTTATCTGGGTTTTTTTAACTTCAAATTCCTAGTACTGCCACCACCACTATCTTATATTCATTTTCTAATTTGATTTGATTCCACATAATCATTCCATTTCAATTAATCTTGCAATTTCGAAACTTATCTTCAACATATCTTCTGAAGGTCACAAATGTTCCCATTAAAGAGCTTAATTTCATTTCTTAAGCCAAATTTTATTATCTTTCTTGTAGACTGGCACAGCTTAATTTTCTATACTCATTGATATAAAGACAGAAAAATAAATTAAAAAACAAACTAAAAATTACATTTTTTGACATCAAATTTCCAAAGTCAGCTAATTCCATAGAAAGTAATTAAAATATACATTTGATTCTAATGTAGGCTATTAAGAACAAATTCTTCATGAGTTATATAAACAGATTTGTGGGGGTTAGATAAGAAAATGTTTCATATATACTGGCTATTCAGACGATGTTTAGAATTACATATTCGCTTTTGTATGCGTGTGTGTGTGTGTGTGTGTGTGTGTGTGTGTGTGTGTGTGTGTGTGTGTGTGTGTGTGTCCCCACACATGCACATTTGTGTTTTGGGGGAATGTTATTACCAAGACAAGTGTTATTGACATAGTTTAGAATCCAAACTACTTGCAATACTATATTTAAAGTTCATTGGTTCCAAGTTCTGAGTCCATATCTTGCAGAGAGGAGTCAGTTTGGTTTTTCATCTTAGTATAATTGAAATAACTAATAGTTAAATACTGTAGTTGACTGATTGGTCTATACAGCTCCTCACTCTTAAGCATATTAGTTTTCTTACTAGTTTGGTTTTGTAGTAAGAAGCTTGCTTCCCAACCGCATGGTTCCAGGTTCAGTCCTAATGCATGGTACCGTGAGCAAGCATCTTCTTCTATAGCCTTGGCCGACTAAAACCTTATGAGTGGATTTGGTAGATAGAAATTGAAAAACTGAAAGAAGCCTGTTGCACATATATGTATGTGTTATATATATATATATATATATCCATATATATATATATATATATATATATATATATATATATATATATATATGTAAAGTGTGTGTCTCTGTTTGTCCCCTCCCCAACTGCTTGACAACTGGTGTTGGTGTGTTTACATCCCAATCACTTAGCAGTTCGGCAAAATACACTGATTGAATAGGTACCAGGCTTTAAAAAAACTCAGTACTGGGGTCAATTAATTTATCTAAAATTTTTCAGAGCAGTGCCCCAGCATGGCCATAGTCCGATGACTGAAGCAAGTAAAAGATAAAAAAATACTTGTAATGTTTCAGTCCATTCTGATGAGGCAGTGGCTTGACAGAATCATTAGGGAGTCAATCAAAATGCTTTGTTTTGTTCTGGCTCTTTACAGTGTAAGTTCAAATTTGGCCAAAGTGAACTTTATCATTCATTCTTTTGCAGTTGATAAAATAAAATACCAGTCCATTGGTGTCTTGCAATTTTGTTCCAGCTTTTATTGTTCTCAGTTTGCCTGGCTACCAGCCTTTGCCTTTCCCATGTGCAATAGCAATAGAATGGAGAGCAGTGGCGTACAAGCTTAGGTAACTGCTGGTCTCCTATTAAAACTAAAAAATCAAAGCTTTACTCCAGCCTGAGCCATGGAGAGAAACTTTTCCAGGTGTAGATACATGATCAACATGGACCAAGTGAGGTCACAGATTATAAATGATGATGATGTCTTTATTTTTACCACTTGGACTACTTGGTTAGGGAAAAACCGCTGAACAGAGTTTGGTCACAGAGTTTGGGGAGAGAGCTATAGAGTGTGGGGAAGAAAGTAAGCCTGTATGTATGTATATATATATATATATATATATATATATATATATATATATACACACGTGTGTGTGTGTGTGTGTATTTAAGTCAATGTATGGATTCAAGTAATCCAGTAATGCTCATAATAAAATCTCTTTAATGTATCATTGTGCAAACCATATAGAATATATAATAATATACAAGAGAAAAGGATAAGGAGTATATAAAGTCATTAATGATAGAGAAATATTTAGATGATCCTTTATTTAACAAAAGAAATATCCAAATATCACGACAAATTTGTTTCATAACTCAAAAATATATGCAAATAACTTAAATTGTCATATTTAATAATGAATAAATTACTTACACATCTGCATTATTGCAAAATGCAAAAAACTCATTCAAAATAATGCAGAAGTATATATTATATATTATGTATTAGCAACTGAGGCAGTATTAATACCAAGAGGTAATATTTATGCCCACTTAAACGTGAATGTTCGGTTAGAACAAACTATAACTAGAACAATCCATGACAGTTTCTCTCATGGTATCTTCCACAGTATAGTTTGTTCTAACAGAACACCCATGTTTAGGTGGACATAAATATTACCTCTAAATATATATATATATATATATATATATATATATATATATATAAATAAATAGACAGGATGTTTTTATGTCTCATCTAGGGACACTAAAACACACCCAGTTAGGAAACCATCAGCAGTAGACTTCCTAGGAGGATATCTCAGTCAATTGTTGTCTCTTATTAACTGTCACATATTAAGAATAAATAACATTTGCTTTTCCATGGTGCAAAGGGCTTGGACAGAGTGTTATTAAAGGCTGTTCTTGTCAACTCTTGTGTCTCTCAAGGAAGCGAGTTCTTTATTCCAGCAGGTCTTTGAATGCACAGAGTGATTGGTCATGATGTCAATATCATCACCGCTTTACTCAAGTGGTGACAAGTGTGGAAAATAAACATTCTCGTGTATATAACACTCTCGCGAATATACTTACATATACATACAAACATACATGTATATGTACATGTATGTGTGTGTGTATATATATATATATATATATATATATATATATATAATTTAATTTATATAAGGGCATTACTATACAATAATGCCTCACGCTTAGAGGGACTCCATATATATATATATATATATATATATATATATATATATATAATATGCGTACATCATATATATATATATATATATAAACAATAAGCACACATAATATATATATATAAATATATAATATACATACGTAATATATATATATATAATTGTTAATTTAATGTATATATATATATATAAATAATATGCATATATAATATATTATGTATGTATATTATGTATGCATACATATTAATGAATATGCGTGCATATCCAATATCAAATATGCACACACATACACATGCACGTGTTCACAACTATATAATCAATGAAATTCATACTTGTTAAAGGTAAAGAAATAGATAAACATGTAACACGGGAAATGAATATTATGTGGTTATAGATTATCACTATATTTCATGCATCATGTGCAGAGGTAAGGGGGACGGGAGGAAGAGGCAATTGCATTTATGTGTGCGAGAAAGAGAACTTTGCTTTTAAACTGAATACATAGCAATAAAATTAATGTTCCAATTTCTCTTAGATAACTTATTTCAGTGATGATCGAATAAAGGAATATGTGTGTATGTTTGTGTGAGTGAGTGTACACATATTTGGAAATATTGAAAACTCTTACAGCTTGCCATCTCTTCTTCATTGTGCAAGGTGGTTATATTTTGCTGTTTTTCTTTCTTTAGGATATCAACTATTTCACATTATTGCCATCTCTTGAAAAAAAAAATGTTCGCTATCCCAATTGCCAGTATACTGACTTACAGATGTTACTGGAAAGCATGTGTTCCAATATCCTCGAAACAATACATCTCAAGTATATAAGCTGATAATGTTCTGTTATCTTTTCCTTTTATCTTTATATATTTTCTTTTATTATTTTGCATCATTGCCCTGGTTTGAATATTGAGCATGATTTATATATATCATCATCATCATCAGCACTTAAAATCCATTTTCTATGCTGGCATGGGTTGGATAGCTTGACAGTAACTGGCAAGGCCAGGGGCCACACCAGGTCCCATAGTCTTTTTTGACTTGGTTTCTATGGCTAGATGTCCTTCTTAATGCCAAACACTCTAGAAAGTGTACTGGGTGCTTTTTATGTAGCACCATCACCGATGCTTTTTATGTGACACCAATATATATATATAATATATATATATATATATATATATATATATATATATATATATATATATATATATATATATATATATATATATATATATAAATATATATATACACACACACACACACACACACAAACACACTTAAATATAAAATGAACTCTTCCATTAACTTCAATGTATGAGGGCCTAACAGCCTTTTTTTTTTTAGCTCTTAGGCTACACACACAGATGCCTTTTTTCAGTAATGAAGGCTTGTGTAGAACAGTCATAGTTTTTGAAATGTTGATATCAGAAGGTTTGTGTAAATGTTTGCCACAAACTCAATGAAAAATATACTTCAGGCTTTTCTGTTGGAATTCTCTATCTCCTGTGTTTGTTGCTTTCACCACAGTTTAAAATCCAACTTACCCTGGTAGGCTAAATGTGTATCTGGGTACCAAACCAGAATTTTCCACATATATTTATGCACCTATATCAAATAAATGAATGGCCATTGACTCTTGTGAATACTTCTGCCTTTTAACAGGTCATGGTTTTTCTTCCTGCAGAGTGTCCAAAATTTTCTCTACACACCAATCAGGCATGCTGGGTTATGTGTTACCTGTAGCACTGAAGATCAATTTGACATTATATAGGGTGAGCCAAAAATCACGCAAAAAAAGTTTGATACACTCTGGAAGTGTCAAAGATATGCTTCAATTTTTCTAAATTTATTGAGTAAAATAACTAAAATAATGATGAATACACACATACTTGTACATGATTAACAAAATTAATAATAATAATAATAGCATAATATAAGTAAAATGTCAAATGTTTTGATGTGTGACTTTTAGCCCATGTACATATGTGTGTATTTATATGGCTTCAAAGACATGCAGTGCCAAAAACATTCCACTGCACTTACATACAAACACGCTTCTGTTTGCTGATATAAGCAAACATGCAGACATAGACATGCATGCATACACACACACATATTATTGTCATCATTTTACAACTTCTGCTGATTGATAAAACATATAGAAACTCATATATTGATCCTGTTTGTCCTAACTTTTGTGTGTATGTGTATGTGTGTGCATGTGTGTGTGTGTGTGTGTGTGTGTGTGCGTGCGCACGCGTGTGTGTGTGTGTGAGTGTGACAGTCTTCTTTCAGGTTCTGTCTACCAAATCCAATCACATGGCTTTGGTCAGCCTAGGGTTATAACTAGTAGAAAACACTTGCCAACATGTTGTATAGTGTGATTGAACTTGAAACTATATGGTTAGGGAATGAACTTATCAGCCACACAAACATATCATGGCAAAGGATGGTGGTATTGAGACATAGGGAGAATAAAGTAGTCATTCCGTATTCAAGTCACTGAATAATCAGAAATAATTTTTTATACTTTTCTGTTTAATATTCATATTCAATAGCAGAAATATGAAACAAAATTAATGAAACCCTGTAAAAAATAGTGATAGCTTCAGGCTTTGCTTTCATTATTTAAGAGAAATAAATAATTTTATAATTACAATCATAGATTTTAGTACATTATTTTAGAAGTAACTACAGCAACAACATCAGGAAGGAAATGTAATTACTGCAAACCTATTTTTAGTAGAATATCTGTTCACTAAATCATGTGTTTAAAGCTAAATTAATGAAAAATACAATTGTCTAAATTTTTAAATGCATTTCAACAATGCCAGTCTGTAGTAATGGCTCCTAAATTTCTTTAAACAGATTTAGGCAGTCTTATTAGTGAAACTTCTATTTCTTGTGCACTTATACAGTGTATATTAGAATGTAAGGCCTAACTTTGTGTATGAAACAATGGTGATATGGGTGAGAATAGATAGATTGGTAGCTGCTATCTTACAGGTTTTCATTTCAAATTATTGGAGGGTTTTTTTGTTTTTTTTTCATTGAAAGTCTGTACATAATTCTGCTTGCTATGGTTCATCTAGCTATTAGAAATACATAAACTTACAGAGAATCTCCCTTGCAATTGATCATTGATTAGCATTTTATCCAGGTAAAAGGTTTATTGCTCATTCATTGGAAGCCTTGAAAGTATGGCTATATACAGACCATTACACTAAGATGATGCTCAGCAACATTGAAATTAAAAATACTGAGGAAACCTTTTTCCTCTAGCATTTAAACTGGCCGTATCAGGCCCAAATATTCTACTTGTTTTATTTTCATACAGGCCTATTCAGCCTCTCACACTTACCTATAATATCCTTCTAAAAATAAACTATCACATCATCAAAATCTCAAATCTACAGGTTAATGCATGATTAATTCAAAACAGTTTGAATCAGTAAGCATTACATTTGACAGAGAAAGATGAATACTAAAGGGTCAATTTAGTAAAGTTTGCAAATTTGCATAAGTTTGTATGCCATGTAGAGATTAAAACTTTGTTGTAGAGAACATCTTTTGTTTTTAATATTTATGGTTGCCCTGAGGACTTTGGTCATCAATATGCATCAATATACAAACTTATCAAAAAAATCCTTTATTAAAGGATTTTTACAAACTTGAACCATTTTCATTGGACTGGTTTTTATATACATTTTTATACATATATAGACATATTTGAATAAACTTGTAATGTACATAGTAGCCAATGTAAGCAATGATGACAGTTAAATTTTACTGGGAGATTATCTGCTAAGTATAGAAAGATTAAGTGGTTATCAAAGTATTAACTGTATTATCATAAATTAAATATGGAAAATACTGTCTTTTGGCTTCTGATCAGACATGATTGGATACATCTACGATTTAAGCATTCCAACTATAAACAATCCTATCCTCTTTTTTCCTTCTTTCTACCAAGCTTAGTGTATCTAGGACCAAATTATCCAATATCTCCCTCCATTTTAAAGATGGTAGTTGTGATTTCAGAAAGATTTGGCTTTCATTTCTTTGTATAGAATATGTTTTCAGTAGGTTGCAGGAAATGGACATAATAAAGAAGCTTGGTTCATTGGTAAAGCTTCAATATACCATCCTTAAGGTGGTTATGTTTTGATCTAGATCCATGCTTCTATCAGCATTTTCATTGTCATTATACAGACTGGTGTGTATATATATATATATATATATAATTTGTGTGTGTATTTCCATAAGTACCCAAAAGCTCTAACTTTCACTGAGATATTCTAACTGGAATATCATCTGTTGTCATATTCTCTGCTACCTCCATATCAGTCTAGATACAGCATATCAAGTTTAGACATGAGCTAAAACAGGGCAAAAGAAAAAAAGGGAATGAACCAGAGGATCATTGGAAGAAACATTTGTTGAACATCTGATTGTAACAATACTGGATCAGTCAGGTTTAGAGTGTATGCTACTTTAGTTCTCCAAGCCACTCCTACTTTCATCTCTCAGTCCATAGGATTACACAATTCCATGGGCTTTGTCAGAAATAATAGTTAATCTTCCAAATGCACACAGCTGCCCCATCTGATATCAATAACTGACTTCCTTAACCCTTTCATTACCAACCTGGCTGAAACTGGCTCTGGCTTTGTAGTACAAATGTCTTGTTTTCATAAGTTCTGAATTAAAATCTTCTACCAAACCTTAGTCACATTTAATGTTCCTAACACTAGCTTAATGATAACTAAATTATTTTACCAAATTCTTTGTTATATTTAAAGTAATTGAAAGAAACACGGAGCATCTCAACAGAAATACAGTAAGAAAAGGGTTAAGGCAGCAAGCTGGCAGAATTGTTATCACGCGGGGCAACATGCTTAGCAGCATTTCGTCTGTCTTCACATTCTGAGTTCAAATTTTGCTAAGGTCAACTCTGCCTTTCATCCTTTCAGGATTGATAAAATAAGTACCAGTTAAACACTGTGGTTTATGTAATCAACCTAAATCCTCCTCAGAACTTGCTGACCTTGTGCAAAAATTTGAAACCTGTATCTGACTTTCCTTCCTCTAAAACAACCCCCTCCCCCACACACATACAAGCTGGTAAACACCTGCACATGCACTTCACTTTCCATACACTGCCTATACCCTCACACCTACTACTTTGACCCATTCACCACTTGCCCAAACTCACATACTATCCTGCCTTGTTCATGCCATTCTCATAGTACCGTACCTTTTTTTCATACCACCACATTTATTCTCTGCTGTTATGCACATACACACGCAACACTTCACTCTCTCTCCCTCTCTCTCTCTCTCATACACACACACACACACTCACATACACACTTTATTACACTCCCACACTTAACACTTATCATGTTCATTTCTCTAAGTGCATATTTGTTCTTTTAGCTGAAAACAATGATGAGCTCAGGCAAAAATAATGATGCATCCAATGAACGTGCTCAGCACTTATATTCACAGGAAGCTTGTTGAACAGGTATAATCAGTGGGTGGGGGTGTCACATATATCACTAAACATACACCATCACACTCACAAGTATGCACACACACACCATGAACAGATGATTGCTCTACCTGATGGAAATAGTAGCCAAATCTTTCTTAAATTACTACTTACCATTTTGAAAATGGAAGGATACATTGGATAATGTAATCTTTGACCTTCAATGTTTGAGGAAAAGACAAGGTACTTAAAGCTGTAATTCCTTTGTCCGTAGGTTTTCTTGATCAGCCAAAACAAAAACAAAAAAACAAAGTAGATCTCGGCAATAGATGCAAGTCTGTTTGTGTTAAAAGATTGTTTTTGGAAGTAATTTTAGAGCTGATACTTTTCTTTGTACACACTTTTATATGCATCATTCATACACTTCATTGCTGCTTTTACACAAGTATTAATCAGTGCTGCTTGTAGTCATTTGTTTAAAAGCTGGTTTGTATTTCAATTTTTAACTGGGTCTTCTTTTGGTTTTAGTCTCAAGTATCTTTGTTATTGTCCTTAGCCTTTCAATGTAACTGCTTTGGCAGCTGCAACCAAAGCATATTTCAGGAGAATCTGTGCTTAGCCAATAGCATATTGCTTACTTGTTTTGTTAATTTTATTGCACTTATAAACTCACCAATTCCCTATAGAAAATCTGAGATCTTTTGAAGTTACTAAAAACCTGCAAACGAATGATTTCCTTTCACCAAACAATCTATTACAAGAAGTTGGTTGGTAAGTGAACAAATAGGAAACCAATTTGTGTGAATTTGTGCGTGACTATTTGTGTGTAACTATGTGTGATGCATTATTTTCTTCATATTTTATAATTTTAATAAAAACCAACTTTTATGTTTTATAATAAAAAAAAAGTTGTTATAGAATTTTTATGAGGATTTCATTTTATTTATGCTTTATTTGTTTTTGATCATGATTTACTGTTTGTTTTTTACTATTAAAAAGAATATTACTAGAAATAAATTTAGTTTTTTAAAAATTCATATATTGACAACTTAGATTAAGTTTAGCTATGAGCTGAAAATTTTTCCATAATTTCTTAAGCTTTGAAATGGTGCCATGGTATAGCAGCAGCTCAGTAACTTAACCAGTAAAAGAATAAAAATGTATAAGCCAATACTCATATCAGTGATAGTCATTGCACCTAGTGTAGTCATTTGAAATCTTGAAACAAGGTAGAAAGTGTCAGATTTTATTCCCTTTGTTACAGAACAGACAAGAAGCTACATACCCTATAATCAAAATGTTGTCATTAAAGTGATAATGTCTTCCTGTATAAGGTTTTATTATAAAGAGGCACGACTACATTTTCATTGGCAATTTTGCATAATTTGGGATTTTAACAGAATAGAAACATTACCTTGACATGTTATCTCTTCTCAATGACTTACAAGAAAGAACAACTTGGGCATTTTTATCTAGCAAGAGTATTGATTTACAATCAGAAAATAAACCTAGAATGGCAGTCTTACTAGTTACTTTACTTGCTAAGATATGGATTTCATGGTTGTGCTCTTTTACTTTTACAGTCATTAAAGAACACCATTATATTTTCTGCCATTGGAATCATAACAAGCTTCTCCTTAAATTATCTATATTTCAGATTTTATCTCTTCCCCCCGCTCTTTCTCTCTCACACATACACACACTCACTCACTCACTCACTCACTCACTGAAACCTGTGGTCGTAGTGGTGGCTCTAGTTGGTTGCTCATCCTACTAGAAATAACTGCAAAATCCTCTCAAATCTTTCCTTACTCTCTTAGGAAAAACACACTGGACAATTTTGGCCTGGGTTCTCTACAACTATGAAAAAGAAGGGACAGTCATGATTAAATTGTTATTGATCTTAGATCTGTTTGACTGATGACTAACTTTGAGCTAAATAACAAAAACTATAAAGTGAAATAGTTGATGTAGGTATCAGTCACAACAGATTAAATTACATCATGTCAGATGTACTTATGTTCTTCACTTTTCAGCATCTTTATGTTACATATATGATATCATTGTTCATCCATCTATACGGATCATGACAATGACATTATACATGGACTTAAAGGACTTTTCCATGCTAATGGACTTTCATTTTGAACTTTCTCAGCTCCCATTTTTCAGCTTGTCTACTCCTAGCCTGCTCAGATATTATGGTCCCTTCCTTGATGAAACTCTGCCAGATAGAGGTCTCATTTATGAGGTACTCCCATGTCTCTGAATGAATGCAAAAGTAATTTAGAGAGGATTTGAGATTATTTCTAATGCATTGGAGTTGCCCATTTTGTATCAGTAAGATACATTACATCTAGAAAACAAATAAAATGATTATGGCTGGAAAACCTTTTATCATAAGGACTGACTTGGACTGATCAACAATATCACCTAACAGAGAAAACTCTATAAATATACTCGACTGGCTAGAAGTAGCAACTAGCCATCTCTCTCTCATAACTCTATACTATCCTAAAAAAGCAAGGATGCTCTGTCTTGAATGCATATACTATGAGTAAAGAAGAAGCAGGTTGGTCAAGATTAGAATGCCATTCAATCATATGATCTGCTTGATCTAGGTTGACATCAGATTAAATGTTAACAATATTTGATGGCTAAATTCTGTTCAAGTCAACCCTGATCAACTGACACATGGTCAAATATCATTTTAACTGTTTATATCTAAGCTTTTTCTTGATATAATATATCAAAGACTACATTGTCCAATATATGCATTGTTTTTTTAAGGCTATAATGCATAAGATTTTTAAAAATTTGGCTGCTATTGCTAGCCGATCAAACACCCATGTAGAGGCTTTCTTCATCAGCTCATGTCCTAAAATAATTGTTGCTAAGCTTCTCAAACCTGATTAAGCAGACATATTATCAAATACATTCCAACCAAGACTATTTTAGGGATATCTAGGATTCCATTATCTAGTGCAGTGATTCTCAACCAGGGTTCACATGACCCTTGAGGGTCCATATAAAATTTTTTGTCATTAAAGTTTATGTACAACAAATCAGTTATACTTCTTTAATACACAGAATATTTTAACAATTTTTTTATACAATTCCTAATAATTAATCATAAACATATGACAATATTTTTTTAAACATCAAATGGTTTTGAGGGTCCATCTGAGTGAAATAGGAATCAAGTGGTAGGGTCCATAGGAAAAATTGGTTGAGAACCACTGATCTAGTGTATTTTGAAGGAAATTTGGCTTTCTAACCAGTTGAGTAACCACGTAGAAGCACTTTCTTTGGGTCATTACTCTAAAACGTTATTCATAGACATTTCCCTTATTTCATATATAACTTTTTTAACATTGACTGTCATATATAGATTGTCGTTGTTATTATTGAGTCTCAGGTTAGCCCTCATCAAGTAGAGTTATAATCAAAGCTATTCCAGTCTTTATTATCTCATCCTTCTTTTGTGGATTGTATATTTATGTAATTATTTTTCAATGTTTCCTTTTTTTTCCCCAAAAAAATAGTTGGATTTGATTTGAGTAAGATCTGGGTGCCTTCCTTAGCAGGTTGAAAAAAAAAACATACAGACAATCTCAGTGACTCAGGTTCCATTGTTAGTTCATATCTCCTTGTCTCAGATCTCATGATCTCAGATCCCTTCAATAACTTGGGTCCCTTTATTGGCTCTAGTATCTTCATTGGCTCATGTCTCCATATAGACCCAGCTGTCTTCAATGATTCAGATCCTCTCAATGGTTGATTATGTGTAATTTGTAAAAGAAGAATAAGCAAATACCTTCTCAGTTTCTTGAACCTTCTTTTGTTTTGTACTTTAATTTCTAATACATTATTCTTGTGAAGTAATGTTTATATATGTATGTGTATATGTGTGTACATGAGTATACTCTATAAGAGTAAAAAAAAACTAATTTTAGTTTAGAAAAAATGTTTCCTCCAGCAATACTGCTGTGTTTACAAAAAAGCTGATTTTTGCCTATAATTTAAATGTATTTGCCTATTCCCTCTGGTGCATGCATACCTTCGTACATACGTAGACACACACACACACAAACGTGCATGCGCGCACACACATACATACACATTCATACTAATTATGATACTGTATATTTATATTAAACACATCCAGTGTCATGGATATATATGTGGTTGTGTATGTATAAACACTTGGGAACGTATGAAAGAGCTGATATATATATATATATATATATATATATATATATATATATATATATAAAATCATGCACTTCAATGTGCACATACACAGAGTCTCATATGTGTGTATAAACATTTGAGACTATATAAAAGAACACACACACATATAAATAATATATATGGAGAGAGAGATTCATGCATGCACAAATTTGATAATTATACCCACTTTCATTTCACCTCATGTGTTTCGTCATTAAACAATGACACGCTGTTAATTATATAATTAGGCTATAATATTAATATCATGTGCAAGTAACAAGTACTAGATATTCAGTCACAGATATTCTCACATTGAACACACCTGAAAAGTGGTGTGAGCATCATCATCATCATCATCATCGTTTAACGTCCGCTTTCCATGCTAGCATGGGTTGGACGATTTGACTGAGGACTGGTGCAACCGGATGGCTACAACAGGCTCCAATCTAATTTGGCAGAGTTTCTACAGCTGGATGCCCTTCCTAACGCCAACCACTCAGAGAGTGTAGTGGGTGCTTTTACGTGTCACCCGCACAGAAATAAAATTTTGTTTCAGGAAAGAATTGCACATGTGTGGAAGTTCAGAAATCTTATTTTTTTAATGTGGTGTACTGAATTTTTACTTTCTGTTTTATTTCTTTACTCAAGACTAATATCTTAGTCTTGAATTATTTATAATTACTTATAATTATTCATTGATTCATCTTGTGAATTAAGATGTACTCAATTGAGTTCATGTGAGTCTTTATTGCCACACACACACACACACACACACACACACACACACACACACGCTCTCTCTCTCTTTCTCTTTCTCTCTCTCTCTCTCTCTCTCTCTCTCTCACTCTCTCTCTCACTCACTCACTCACATACAGAGAATAATAGCTACCACTCCCTCAATGAAAGAGAAAGCTCAATGCTATTGTAGAATATCAATTTTATTGTTGAAGTTCAACCCGTTAGTTTGCTACATAGTTATTTTCTTTGGATTGAGGGATTTCTGAACCAAATAAATCTGTGGTTCTCTTATAAGGACTTCTGAGGGTCCATGCAACAAAATAGTAAATTGGGGATCTACAATAGTATTTTTAAGGGCCCCTGAAAAAATTTTGCTTTAGAAATATGTATTGGTGTGTATTGTAAGAAATAGCTAGGCTTCTTTCGCTAACATTTTACATATTTCAACTCAAGTTAATGTGTGACTAACAAAATAGGAATTTTGAAAGAAGTATCTCTAAAACTAGTTTTTAAACATCGAATGGCTATGGGGGTCCACCAGAGTAAAATAGTAAACAAAGGGGTCCATAGATAGACCCCTGAAATAAATGCATTAATTTCAAGAAATCCCAGCTCAAGGCTTTCTACTCAGGATGAAACTACTAATCACTGTGACCTTTCAAATACCCACAATTACTCTTAGATATAGATAGGTGAAGGTGCATAGCTTAATGGTTAAGGTATTCAGCTCACAACCATAAGTTCATGAGTTCTGTTTCTGGTGACATGTTGTGTCTTTGACAAAGACACTTTATTTCACATTGCTGCACTCAACTCAGCTGACAAAAATGAATTGTACTTGTAATTCAAAGAGCCAGCCTTATCACATTCCATGTCATGCTGAATCTGCTTGAGTACTACATTAAGTGTATGTGTGGAGTGTTCAGCCACTTGCATGTTAATTTCACGAGCATGCTGTTCCATTGATCAGTCCAACTGGAACACTTGTCATCATAGCCAACAAAATGCAAGTATAGATAGGTACATATATTGAAAGATATAGATAGATAGAAAAATGGATAGATGGTATTGTATATAATGTGAGAAATTTAATTTAAAAAAAATTTCGGGGTTAAATTTGATGGGTAGCATTATACTTGAGTGTTAAAAAAATGGTAAAAGGGTAAACTCTATTACTGACATTTTAGGTACAAAAATTGGGTGTGGCAATGTGTGTGTGTCTGTGTGTGTACGTGCACACACATACACACACACAAACATATATGAATGTATCTGTGCATGTACACACTCATATAAACACATTTTCCATTACCTGCATATTTTCTCCTTGCAGTAAATTATATTATTGAAATGTAAATTGATAGACCATTTTAGGTCTATGTTTTAACATATGTCAAGTTAAATCCCACTGAGATTTGAATTCATCCTTCTGGAGTCGTTAAAATAAAATATCACTCAAATCCCGGGATCAATATATTTAGCTGTTTCTTTGTGCCTACATAAGAAATCATCATCATCATCACTACCATCATCATCATCATCATTATTATTATACAGTGGTGGTTGGGTGGTAAATATAATGGAGTGCTCAACATCTCAAAATGTTCTGATTTCAAATTTCACCAAGTCAGTTCTGCTTTCATCCTTTTGAGATGAATAAAATAAATGCCACTCAAACATTAAAGTCAAATTAACTGTCGACACCCACTCCACATCTAATAATAATAATAAAAAAATAAAGTCGTTGACTTATGCCTATATTAGAAATTGTTATTGTAATTGTCACTGTTAAATAATAGTATTAGAATATAAGCTTTAAATCTTAACCTTGTACCATGTTTACTCTTTTCCCTTTTTCTGAAAATGTTACAATATTTAAAACATTTCTAATACTTATAAATTACTTTAGAAATCTTGAAGCCAGCTTAATGCCTTTTTAAAGAGGCTAAGGTTTTTAAGTCAAATTGGAATTATTTTATGTCTTGCAAGTATATTTAGTTCATTGGGTTCAAGTAAGCAAATATGTATGGACTGAATTTAGAAGACTAATTTGGGTAAGTTTCATTGTGGGTCTATTGTTTCCATGTTAAACTGAAGAAAGCAATTTATAGGCAGTGAATTGTTAGTGTCAGCATGTCCTGCAGTATTTGGTTTTGCTCTGCATTCAAATTCCAGCTCCTATTTTAAATCATATGTAAAACATTTATTCACAGGATATTAATATTATCACAGACTATGTTAGTTTTTATTAATACGTTTATATTTTATTGCTTTACATTTATTTATCCTTGTCTTTTTTTTTTTCGGTTTCTTTGAATAATTGTTTTTTTTACAGCTGGCTGACCTTTCTATTCTTATGATTCAACTGAACTAGAAATGGTGCCTCTGGCTTTTATTTTGTCTAGCAAATTGGACTTAGCAAAGCTAGATGCCTTACTCAAAATATAAACAATAGATGGAGTAAAATCTGAGTTTATGATTCAACCCTTACAAAAGAATGAAAACTATCAAATAACTAACATTGAATATTATTCATTGTAATTCACAATGTGTTTTGAATTGTTTATATTTTTTCTGTCTCTGATTGAAAATTATCAGTTTTATCCTTTCTATTTTGATCTGTAGGGTTCCCAGAGTGCATTTCGACCAATCAATCAAGGATATGGTCATCATGGTGGGAGTGGATCAAGTGATAGTTGCTTGAAACCAGACATGGGAAGTAGTGACACTGATAATAGTAGACCAAATACAGACATCCTTATGGATCACGAGATAGCCAGTCCTGGTAGTGACAGCGGAAGTTATACAGCAGGTTAGTCAATTCGCTAAAACTTAAAATGTCAAGAACTGTTTTATTACAGAAAAAAATGAGATATGAGAATGTAGTTATTGTCATTAAGCCAAAATTACTTTTTATGTGTAAGGCAGCAAGCTGGCAGAATCATTAGCACACTAGGCAAAATGCTTAATGACATTTCATTCATTTTTATGGTCTGAGTTCAAATTTCACTGAGGCCAACTTTGCCTTTCATCTTCTTGAGGTCAATAAAATAAGTACCAGTTGAACACTGGGGGTCAATGTAATCAATTTACCCCTCCTCCAAAATTTCTGGCTTTGTGCCAGAATCTGAAACTAAATTATTTAGTATGTGATACTGCTGAAACATAGAATAAAGTAAAGATTTTTTGTTTTTAATCTGCATGAAACACTGTTTAAAAAAATATAAACAAACATTTATAGTTCAATCACAATTAATCCAACACTAAAAGAAATAGAATTTAAATTTCGTTATTAGGACTATAAATCAGATGTAGGCAATCCTGTATTGATTTATTTATTGACTTTGATTTATGAGATATTGCTCATCATAAAACATATTACTCAAAACAATAAATCATTAAGCAGTGTATGTAGGACAGAAATACTCTATAGTGCAGTGAAAAAATTACAATTTGATTGACAAAAATCATGACTAAATGTGGAAGAAAAAGAAAACAATTATTCAAATTAACAAAGTCAGGTCTTAAGACTATGTTGCAAAATTTTACTAAAACTTTTGATATTACCATACAAAAAAAACCTGTAAAGACACTTCAAGCTAAGTAAATATGTGGTCATACTTGCATACAGGCATGTCCCCTGCATTCTGCCTTAGCTGAGCATTCCTAATCTTGTGGGCATGTTACCAGTTTCACATAACGTTACCAGTTTCACATAACGTTACCAGTTTCACATAACGTTACCAGTTTCACATAAAAGCACACATGCCAGTGCTGCATAAAAACACCAAGTACACTCTGTAAAGTGATTGGCATTAAGAAGGGCATCCAGCCATAGAAACCATGCCGAAACAGACATGGAGCCTGGGCAGCTCTCCAGCTGTCAAACTCCTGTCAAACCATCCAACCCATGCCAGCATGGAAAACAGACGTTAGATAAAGATGACTGTGTGCTGCAGGTTGCCCATAAGAAAGATAAAAAAGAGAAATTTAGTTCTATTAAGTCATTATTTTATGACTTGAACAAGTTAGTCAAAGATCATCACTTTCATTGTCAAGATATTGATGAAAAGATTTTGTGATTGATTCCCAAGTTCTTAAACACCATAAATTTAAGAATGTCCTAAACTTAAGAATGTTTTAGATATGCCATAACAAAACTTTTCCTACATCTTAACATCTTACTTCATGTAGGATATTTCATACTATTCTTTTAATAACATACATCAATTTTCTCCACTTGCTCTGGCTATTGACCCTACCCTAGTTTTTCCCTACATTTGTTATCTTTAGGATTGAGAAAATAATCAAACATAATTTTTGTACTATTTCCATTATATATTTTTCTTATATTTATCTTTTTTATTTTTTACTTGTTTCAATTATTAGACTGTGGCCATGCTGGGGCACTGCCTTGAAGAATTTCAGTCAAGCAAATCAACCCCAGTACTTTTTTTTTAAAGCCTGATACTTATTCACCGGTCTCTTTTGCTGAACTGCGAAACTACAGGGACTTAAACACACCAGCACTGGTTGTCAAATGGTGGTGCAGAACAAACAAACACACACACACACACACACACACACACATATATATATATGACAGGCTTCTTTCAATTTCCATAAGCCAAATCAACCAACAAGGCTTTGTTGACCTGAGGCTATAGTAAAAAACACTTGCCTGAGGTGCTACACAGTGGGACTGAACCCAGAACTATGTGGTTTGGAAGCAAGTTTCTTACCACACAGCTACACCTGCACCTATGTTGTATAATTTTTTTGTTATTTCACTGTTTTTCAGCCTATTTATATACCATTATATTATTTCCAATTTTGTTTTACAAATGTTTGTTCTTGCATGAGAATTCCTATATAGTGATTCGATGATTTTTTTTTTTTTTTTAAACTTTATTTCAGATGAAACTGGTATGCCAATTAAAAGAGGTAGACGTCTATATAAAACTTGTGGTAATATTGGAAAACAGCCATTAGTAAACTGGGCAGAATTACTGCCACCTCCCCCTGAGCATCCTCCTCCTTGTGAAATGATATCGCCGGATTCACCAATGGGCACACTCCATCGCAACATCCAGACTATGAATGGCGGGGGCCCTATATCACCCGTCTCCAAAATCTCGGCATGTTCGTGTCCCATTCAGTACAGTCAAGGAGGTCTGTATGGAAGAAACAACCCTTATTCAGATTCCGAGCAAAATAAATACGCTAAAATTCGGGAGAATCATCCATGTTCTGCGAAAACACTTAACCAACTACGAACTCAGTCTCCCTGTGGTGACATGAGAACATACTCTCCTCGTACAGTCAATTGTATGCAGCACAATTGCATGGGTCATGCCCCACGATGCTGTCATAGTGACTGTGAACAAAGCATTTATGGTCCGTCTCTCAAAGGTTATCGCCTACCTTCAGAAGGCGAAGGAGATTACCGTTATATTAGCAGTGATCCCGAGCGTGGTCCTACACCTCCGATCAGGATGCACTCTTCAAATATGATGGATTTGGCTGATGGACCCCACATGGACAGAGCATGCCAATCTTCTTTACCAAGTTTGGCAAATGAACGTATGCAATCACCTCTCTATCCAGCAAGGTAAGTTTTCTTGTTGCCTTGATTTATTCTGTTTGTGATATCAATTGTATTTGAATCAGATGTTTTTGATTTCCAGGCAATTGTGATGTTATTTTTCCTTTCAAATTATTCCTCTTCACTATATTAGAAAACATGAATAGAGGAAATAGACTATATATATTACCTACATTTCTCTTTTTTTTTTTTTAAACCTGATACCATCTTAGCATTCTCATTAATCTTATTTTATCATTTAGAAATACTAACTGAAAAATTATTTAAAGTCTAAAAAATGACGTCATTGATAAGAATTTTTTTCCTCCCTATGTACTTCTCTACTGTAGTTTATAAAGCACTTAATGCAGCTAATAAAACTCTTTCCATGAAGCCTTTCTATGAAATAAAGTTTATAATGTGCATGAAGAGGGAAAGAAGAAAATAAAATAACAATGAGTCGTGATAAAGACAATGGTGTGAACCATTTTGTGTTAACAACTATTGTTAAAAGACCTTTTTTTTCTCCTTTTTTGTTTTATCATTTATCTTTTTCTCATTAAATACTTAATGGCAAACTCTGTAAATGTTACACAGTCGGTCAAATTAGTTCTTACTTTATATTTGCCTGTCTCTTCTTCTACACCAATGAGCAAGCTGCTCCACTTGTTGGTTTCTAAAGTACTTTCTGCTTGATTTACAGAACAAGTTATTTAGAGAGAGAGAGAGTGAGAGAGAAAACTGGAGGTGAGATGTAAATGAGAAGATATGTAAATGAATGACAGATAGAGTGAATGATGAGAATAGATTAAGGTAGTTCTATGAAAATCCCTGAGTGGGAAGAGAATGATTTTACAGACTAAAAGGTAAGCTAAACTGATGAAGACTCAATTTTGAAAATGTTTCACAGAAGGAAAGTAAACCTCCTATATGAACTATGGTAAGTATTGTAGTACTAATAGTAGAAATTGCTAGAACAGTATTAGTAAATGTACTGTTTTTAGTAATTTCATTTTAGTAGTAGTAGTAGCAGTTGTAGAAGTAGTAATAGTAGTATTGCTTTTATTTTTGTTTATTAGCTTCAGTATGTGTTGTTCTATTAATCTTTTTTTTCATCTTGTCACATTTTATTTGAAATTCTGATAACTGAAGTCTAGATACTGATGTTATCAGGTATAATTCCCATTGTCTCTTATCTTCTTCTTACAGACTGGAGGTGACGGCTAGTGGTCCACATCTGAATATTGACTTTGAAGGCTTTTCTCAGAATCCAGACTCGCCGGTATCTGAGATCCCAGATTATGCCGGTGAGTCTGATTTGGACGATGTCCATCTCGATTTTGGATCCCCCCTTACTGATGGGGGAGATAGCAGTACTGAGGTTCAAAATGATGGCTTTGGAAATGTGACAGGTATTTCCGTGACTGTTCCAGACATTCAGACTGATAACCTATCTTTCCCTTATACTGCTTTTACCTCCTGAAACAATAACACACCTGGATTAGCCCTCTTTTCTTTTCTACCCATAAAATACCCATCTAAACCCTCAAAAATGCTTGCTCTTTTTTTCACTCACATCATCAACAGTCTTACTACTTGGAATGAGGCATTGCATTTATTAAAGAAATATAAATAAATAAAAAGAAGCAAAGACAAATTGTTTTGAAAGGCATTTTATTTGGTAAAATTTGGGATATATTATGAACTAACTAAGGACATATAAAACTTGAAATAGGTTTTCAGCTAGCATTAACTCAGCTGATCATGTGACTTTTTCCCTACCACCCCTTCACCCCACATTATTTAAAATTGAAATTACTTCAAAATTATTCTAAAAAAAGAACAAAACAAAAAGGAGAATGAAATTAAAAGACAAACGTTAAAGAAAGCCAAAGAAAACAAACAAAATCTACCTGCCCTGCCCCTACCCTTCTCTCACCAGTGGAAATCATTATCAATCATATGAAATATGATAGGTTCACATCATGTATGATGACTTTGTCATTTGTTCAAAGTTATGATGTCATAAACACCAGTAACACAGCTCAGCATATAAAGTCTGCCATGTAAAGCAATTAATTTCTGATATTCTTGAAAGTGGTTGTCAGTTCCAGACTTAGCATTAGAGCTGTTCTTATATGTCCATATTTAGTCGCAAATGTATTCTCAAAATTGCAAGCAAAAGTTCTTTTGATATCGATCTAACAGAAGTGTATCACTCACTCATACTCTCTCTCTCTCTCTCTCTCTCTCTCTCTCTCTCTCTCTCCATATATATATATATATATATATATATATATATATATATATATTTCTACTTTACCACTGCTTACTATTTCTCCTTTGCTTCCATCATTTTCATCCCTTGCATGTTTGACTGCACTAGAAACTAACAACAGCTACATTTCACATATTATCATTAGTATTATTATTTCGAATTTTATTTTTTAACTTTTATTATTCTTTTAATTATAACCTACATGAAACATTGAAAATTGTTGCCAACTCTTTCAAATGAAAATTGGAAAAGAAAAATAGCCAAGAATCAAAGCAAATCAAAAACAATTAAAAAAAAAAACAACAGAAAGCACAAGTACACACACATACATACACCAAAAAGGAAAAAAAAAGAATTTATTAAAAAAAAAAGAACACAACACTATGCCATTTAACTCCTAACTCACACACTCCCCCCCTCCCATCATGTGTGTGAAATCTAAGAATCCAAGTGAACAGATATACTCTGGGGAGGACTGTAAGATCTTAAAAAGGATGAAATACAAAGTTCTGTTATAAAATATTTCTTCACTCACTCCAGAATTTCAGCTGAGAAATAATTTATGATAAAATCAATACACCACTGCTGTTTCTCTCTCTTATTTTTTTTTTTTCATATATACATATATACATACATACATATATTTATATATCGGTGAGTTATTACATTTTTCAATGAGTTATTACATTTTTTTTTCAGTGAGTTATTACATATTTTCATTTTGTTTTCTCTTGTTAGTTTTAGTGCTGTTTTATTTTTGTAGTTTATTTATTTGTTTATTTCTATTGTCTTTTTTTTTTTTACTTTTATTTACTACTTACTTCTTTGAAGACAATTCCCAGAATTAAGTATTTGAAATTCCATGGCAACAACACAGCTTTATAAATATTAATATGCTTTCACACAGAATACCACACTATTATCATCTTCTGTTACATTCCTTCACTTTACTTCTCGATTTGTCATCTTTTCATCTTATTTTTCTTTTAATTTTTTCGATATCCTTTTTCCTTTTTTTTGTTTTCAATAAAAATATGGAATCTGAACTAATTATGTACATTAAGCTCATATACTTATGCACTGACATACACTATACGAGTATGTAAGGTTTGCCTTAACTTCACAAACTTTATTTCTTAATTTTAACAATAGCTTTCACGTAGATATCTGTTCAGTCTAATTGATTAATTAATTTCATTGCTGAATCTCTAAACTGAATGCATCCCACTCCTAATTTTGTTTCTGCGTTCATTTTACTTATATATAGCCTCACGTAGAGATTAAGTGAATGAGTGGATAAGCTATTGGCTTACAATCTCACATGTTGTAAGCTCAAATCAATTACAGTTGTTCAATTAATTGTCTTTCTAGACAAGACTACTAACCTTATTACTTATTTACAACTTTTTGACACACTTTTCAATCCATAGCTGATGAAAGGTCCAACATGTTTAGGTTCTGTCTTCATCATTGCACCTAAACTAACTAAACTGATTTTTATTGATGCAGATCAACACTTTGAGATGAAGATTTAGTAAGCACTCCACTACCACCACCACCCGACATAAAAAGCTTCCATATCATAAAGAGAACAAAGCTCTTCAACCAGCTCAAAAAATAAACATCAGATGTTGCAAGGACTTTTAGCTTTGTGATATCTAATTAGCATTTTGGAAATAATCACACTGATCTGATTAAGTGGAAAATGTTTCTTATCTTTAGCTAACATTGTTCACATCATGTTACATTCCACTCTGAAGTAGAGTTCTATGTCAGTCACATCTGTCCCCTATCAGCCTCTTATTTGACTGGTTTAGCTCTCCAACCCACTCAAAAAATAGATACCAGATGTGAGAACTTTTACCATTTTAAGACCTCTTTAGTGTAATGTCTTCTTTAGCTAACCCTGTCTTGCTTTATTTATAAATTCATTATAAATTATCTTCAGTTAAACAGATTGATATAGACTAATATAATAAAAAAGGAAATTAATATTACAATAGTATATGTATGTTTCTGCAACTAGATTATATTTAAATGAAAATGTCCCTTCTAAAGTTTTGAATATTTTATCTATTTAACACTGTCAAAGAAACTAGGGAGGCTATCAGTTTCTCTTTAAGTAGTGTAACTAACTATCCTGGCCTATTTTGTTTCAACTACCTTAGTTTATAGCATATTAATTATCCTAGCCAGTGGTGTATTAACATTCTTATCCTATAATGTTTTAACTATTTTAGCCTATACCATCTTAACAACTTTAGCCAACAATGTTTTCACTATTTTTAGACTTTAGTATATTAACAATGGTTAGTGCTTTATCATTCTTAGCAAGTAGTGTTTTTCAAATCCTAATGTCTTGTCTTTGCTTACAATGTTTTCACAGACATGTTCTATAGGTTTTAACCATCTTGGCCTGTACCGGTACCAATCTATATCCTGTAGTGTTATACAATCTGTTTTTAATGACTTTGGTATCAGATTGAAATGAACATGTCAAGTGGTTTCTATAGTGTCCAGTTCACTTTAAAAACAACCTTCTCAAGGTTAGAACTCTCACAATCACAGGGTTTCTAACTATATGTGAGCAACATATTGTGCAATACTGAGTAGTGTTTCTGGAGGGGGAACATCATGTTAATACAGGACTGAAACAATTGATTTACTGCTTATCTTATCAAACATGGAAAAATGGATGTAAAATTGATGGTGATAGCTTTTCTATGAATAATAATGGCTTTAAACAGTTTTATCCTTTTTGTCCTTACCATTTCTTTTTAGATATTGTATCAGAATTATATTATATAATGTTCCCTTTCTTTTTCTATGGCAACAGGGTGTAAATAAAGGAAGATTTGGTTGCTATTTCTAGCAGGTCGAACAATCACATAGAGTCTCTCTTGTTTGGTTAGTTTATTTCAGCTTCACTTTTAAGATATTATTTTGTGAAAATTTTCACATAATTTTAATTAAGTGGAAATGTTATCTAAGTGGAAATGTTAGGGAAATTCCCTTCATGTTTCATATATTCTGAAGTAAAGTCTTGTCTCATCTGTCCCCTATCAACTTTTATAATGCCCTCTCTTTATATATTAATAATTCTTATTTCATTAATATTCTTATAATGATTTAGGAAATAGCGTTCTGCATAAATTGTTAAGTAATATTAATTCTGTGATTTCCTTACTCTGGTGTGCCAAATTTACAGTATAATTATTTGCTATTTCTTGTTGCTGCCACCTATCTGTCTCTTCCAAATTTGGAGCATTTGTGTTCCAGAAGAGAAGAAAACAGTAATAAGCTTTCTTTAACTAGATTAATTAGTGATGACAGCTGACACCTCTCACTCACATTGTCTTCATATTCTAGTAAAAAAAGGAAAAGAAAGAAATAACTGTTTTTATATTCACCCAGTTTAACACTACCTTTGAGTACTTTTAGCAGAGTTCATTCATTCAGATCAGGTCTCCAATCTTAGAATAACTACCTTTCTTCCTCCCAGCAATCTCAGAGGCCCTAAAAATATCATGGGCACATTTATTGAAAAAGGTATTTTAAGTTGAAATAAACACAATTTATTTGCCAAGAATGAAGCAAATTAATTTAAAAGTCCAATGTTTGGCACTGCAACAATGCTAATAGTCATACATCATTTTCACCTGACACAACCAATTTTCAGTGGAGAAGTGGAATATTTTTCTTGGTATTTTACTCTGCTCTATATTTTTGTCTATTCTTAAAGATATGAAAGGCAAAATGACATTGTATTTTTGAACTCAGAACAAACTACTAAACTTGTGAATTTTTAACAATTATTTTTTATATCAGAGGAGGGTAGGAAATGCTAATGATATCTTTCAAGTATTCCATAGCTGATAAGAGGAAGCAAGGAAGTTATTCTCAAACCACAGACCTAACCTGGATGCTTGCAACTTAGTGAACAGCCAAAGGCTGGTAGTTGTGTTATAAAGGACAACAGATTAAGTCTGTAATCAAAGAACAAGGAAAACCTTGCCAACAAAACCCCCCACAATTTTCATTCCTAAGGCTTTAGTCAATTCAATGTTACTATAACAGACAGTTGCCTAGGATAGTATTAACTTAAAACTATGTAATTGTGAAGCAAACTTATCCACACAGCCATGCTAATGCCCAGATATGTCAAAATAGGAGAATCTGCCTTAACTTCTGACTGCAAAAGCATTTTACTTATTATAAGGAAAGGACTTTTGCATTAGCTGAGTTAGCAGAATAGAGGACAAAATACCATAAGGTATTTACTTATGGGCCTTTACTCTCTAAGTTCAGTTCTGCTAATCTTAACTTCTTGAATCAATGAAATAAAATATTAGTCAAAAACTTTTTATTATTGATTCACATTGGTTTAAATTTCTAAAATTTGTAATGGCTTAAATTAAAATTTTTATTATTTGAATTGATATCAGTTTAACTGACCATACTTCTCCCCACAAAACACATAAGCTTGTGCCATTATTAACCCTGTCACACCATGTTCCTGCTGTAGCAGAAATAGCTTAAATGTCATCTCTGCCAAATTCCCACTGAAGGAATAATGAACAGCATGCATAGAAAAAGAAGATAGAATACTAAAATTAGACAACTGATCATGTTGCAGCTTTGTAATCAAGCGCATTTATGACCCATTGTTAATGGTGTCCTCCATAGCTGTTGTTTTTTTAATCAAAAAAAAATTGGGGCATGAAAGGAATGTATGATGAGCCCAGCACTTTGTGGTGTAAATGAGCAAGGCCTAGACTCTTTACTGTTGAGGAAATTATTGATGATATTTATTCTTCAGATGAAGAGTTTACACTTACACCAGTAATAAGAATGATTCGAACAATCAATATGGTAAAAGTGATGAGGAAAGTAGCAATTCAGGTGAACAAATACGACAGTTGAGAGATAGGTCTATTGTTATTCTCCTGAATTTTTATGTGATTCTTCCATTAGTTTGCCTACAGTCATTACTCTTAAGCTGTACATGCAATTACTTTTTTTTTTTCCTAAGGAACCTAGGTGGAGGGTAAAGTTAGACACGGACCCAAGTCTGAGAGGGTTAACGAATGAGGCATCATGGTGTTATGTGATGGTAACTCAAAACTAAATCTTAGAGGTTTATTACGCCATCTTACTGAAGTAAGAATAAAACAGATTAGTAAAAGAATACTTTATAGAAAAACCTAAGTTTTATTTTAAAAAATAATGAGATATGCTTATGTTTTGTTTCATAAATGCCAAGAAACTTATCTTTATTCAGTTTATGAGCTGCTGGGATTTTACATTTCATTGTCTATTCAAGAACACAGCATTAATGGCCCCTGTGTGTATTATTATAAAATACAGAAACTAAGATTCTACACTTTGTTGAATGTATCCAGTTTTTTGGTAGTGTTAGCTTGGGACAAACATCGTGATAAAAATCTCCATGCACATGTAAAAAAAAAAGTTTTTAAAATAAACATCACAGTTGATGCAAGCAGAAAATTGTAATTTCATTTGTTTTTTGCTTGCATATGTATTTCTCTTTTTAATGCTTTCAAACAATAAAATCCACAAGAAAGTTACAGCATATATTTAGACTAAGTTTAACTCCATTCATAGAAGAGGTGTAAAAATTCTATTTAACTCACTTCATTGAATGGTAATCTCTTGCTTCAGAAAGTGTAGGAACATGTAAATCAATAAGATTGATCCTAGTATAATACTGATTTCTTTTTATTGATTTCTTATTCATGAAGTAGAGGAACAAACAATCAATCAGTAGTGTTGCACTCACTATATTACTGGTATTTTTTTTATTGATTTCTCACTTCAAGGAGGAGAGAAACAAGTAATTACTAGGATTGATGCCACTGTTAATGGTTCCTATTTTTATTGTTTTCTTACTTCAGGGAGTAGAGAAACAAAATAGAATTGAATCAATATATTACCAATATTTATTTTTATTGCTGTCTTTAACAACTAATCAATTGAAACACAAGAATCCATGGAAGCAAATGATAGTCTGTGTCGGCAAATAGTAAAAAATGCTCATAAAATGGAATAAATTATTTTGCTATGGGGAAGAGTATTTTAACAATTCTCGAAGAACCCTACATCTGAGAGAGACGGGGATGGGTTAAATATTTACTAAAAGTGTGGGAAAAATAGATTAGAAGTGGTGAAAGTTGAAACAAAAATTTATCAGTGATGAATAGTAAAATATAAGGAAGAGTTTAGAGGAAACAAATGTTGGTTGGAGAGAAACAGTCAAAGGGTGGAGAAAATCAACAAGAACATTGGCATCAACATCATCATCAACATCATCATGATACATTCACTTTCTGATATGGGTTGGACAGATTGTCATGGTTTGAGTCAGTTCTTCAAAGTTACTAGTTTCCTAAGTATGGGTAGAGAACCTCTTCTTGCTCATTTTCTTTTGGCATGCTTTTTGCAGTTGGATTCATTTCTTGTCACTAACCCCTTCACAGGCTTAACTGGATGCATTTTATCATGGCACAAGCACTAGAGAGTAGTCATGTCCTCAGAAAGTTACTTGCAAAGTCTTCGCTCAAATGCCACCACTTTATAAAGATCACTGGGTGCATTTTATAGTGGAACCAACTCTAACGAGGCTTCTTTGTATACTGCAAGACAAAAGAAGGTTCTCACTGCTCTACATTCATTTTGGATAGTGTGAGCAATAGACTGAATAGGAGAGACAATGACTGCAGAAGATAGATTAGAGTGAGAGGGGAAAATAGAGAGGATGAAGGGGAAAACAGTGGTATTTGGTGTGATAGTGTGGAAGAGGTGAGAGAAGTTGGTGACATTTCTAGAGGATTAATGAAGAGAAACAGTATAGACTACCCTTGGTGGTCCATACAGAATTTTATGGGGTTCATGTAAGCAAGATAGTAAATTGGGGATCCACAGTAGTATTTAAGGGTCTGTGAAAAAATTTTGCATGAAACAATTTGGTTTCCTATTCTAATGTTTAACATGTTCACAGACACTGAAACATGATCTCTTAGAGGGTGCTATTGCAAACCTATACAAGTGAACATGTGATAAAGAAAATAGGAATTTTGAAAGAATTATCTATAATACTAGGTTTTAAATGACTATGGGGGGGGGGGGGGGGGTCCACCAGGATAAAACAGTAATCAAAGTGTTCCAAAGATTAAAAAAAAAACGGTTGAAAACTATTGATGTAGAGTGTAAATAAGAAAAAAATAAGAGGAAGGGGAGGTCATTAAGATCAAGAAAAAACATACATATACATAGCTTAGTGCATGCATGTGTATATACAAAAAGAGTAAAGACTCCTTTCAGTCATGGGATTGCACCAAGAAGTTCCTCTGAGGCACACATCCAGGCAAGGTTGTTTATAGAAGACCAGCAGTTGCCCATGCATACCAGTCTGCCTTCTCCATGCCACCAATGTTATCCAAGGGAAAGGCAAATCCTGATACAGGTTGGCACCAGTGATGTCACAACTCATTTCTAGGCAGAGTGAACTTGAGCAGTGTGAAGTAAAGTGTCTTGCTCAAGAATATAACACTCAGCCTGGTCTGGGAACCGAACTCACTACTTCATGATTATGAGCCAGATGCTCTAACCACTGAGCCATGCACTTTCACTATATACGTATACATAGCTATATATATATATATGTGTGTGTGTGTGTGTGTGTATTTTTCTTGAATTTTTCTTAGACATCAACATACATTTGTTCAAACTAAATATCAAAGCTATTTCTCTCTCACCAAAAGGATTCTTTGAACTAAACTGGAAAAACATTAATTTTGGCATAATGGTTATGACATTAAAATGCTACATTGTTAACTATATGGCCATTAATTCAAATCTTAAAGTAGCAATTGTGATGTGCTCCTAAGAAAAGAAAGAATTCTGCAGAGTCCAGTTTGCTTGACTGAACAAAAATGAGGGTTCAACATTAATTTCACAACAGTGTCGTGAGCAGTAGAGGGCATTTAATTGTAAAAACAGTTTTTCCATCAAATAAACCACCCATTTAGTTATGCATGCATAAAAAGGAATGTAAATTTGTAAAATATATGTATGTAAGCATGTGTGTGTGTGTGTGTGTGTGTGAATATGCAAATATGTATGTCTATGTGTTTGTATGGGTGTGCAACAGATAAAGAATGAATTTGAGTACATTTTTATCTTTAGTTACAATTGTTTCGGCACCCCTCCATTTCTAATGCTAGGATGTCAATGATTCCATGTGAAAAGTTCCACAATATTTGCAGTTAGTTATATTGGAAACATACTGACTTTCTACACTCTCTCTATATATGTGTGTGTGTGTAAATACAACAATCACATGGATTTTATGACTATTTTCCTAGCTAAAACAGGGGGTTAACCTTGCTGGGTTCCAAGGCAGTCTTCTCCATTTTTCCATATCTTCTTAATGCCCTCTCACTAAGCCCTTGCCCTCATTAGCTCCTTCATCAACTTTAGCCATATTTTTCTTGGTTCACTCCTTCCTCTACTTCCACATTGATTTCTACCACTGCTCTCCAGAGTGGAGAAGAGTGACAGAAATCTTTCGACCTTCCTCAACATGATCTGGCCTTGTTCTCATCATTCTCTACAATTCATTGTTTGACTTCCTCTCTGAATTATCCTTGTTTCAATTCTTTTCAACCTTTACTACTGCACCACATTCATCCACCTCTCTCTCCTATAACAAAGCACTTTTCACACATGCATTTTTAGTGACATTACCCTCTTCATTAGCATGTCACTAAGTTCCTGGAATTTCTTCTATGTACATTTCACTCTAGCCTCTGTCATCAAGTCTGATCTGCCTTCTTCATTCAACATGTCTCTTAAGTAGTTACAAAGCAAACTTATCCACACTGGAGATATGCCTGTGGCTAGGCATGTCAATATAGAAGCAGCTGTCTAAGCTTCTGACTTTTATCAAGTTTTAGTTACAAAGAAACAAGAAAGAAGAGAGATAAGAGAGGAACAGAAACAAAAAAGGAAAAAAGATGGAGGGGTAAAGCAGCAGAAGAAAGAGAGAGGGAGTGTGATGGGCCACATATCCCAGAACAAGTTGGGTGCTCATCTCCACCACACAGTAATGATTCAATGGCATTGCTGCAGAGAATGGTCAATGACACTTGCTGCAGCAACCACTCCAACTCACTGGGCTCATTTCTCCAATGGGCCACCATTATCCCTACTTTTCAAGAAAGTAGCAGTGGGTTGACAGAATTAAAAGAACATTAAACATCAGCCTTTTTCCTTTCCTTGCTAAGTTCAAATCCCACTGATCCCACAACTTTGCCTTTCATCTTTCTGGTGGTATATTTATACATAAGATACAATTTCATGGCTCTAAGCTATTGACATAAATTTCCTCTATGGGCAGCTTGCTAGTACTTATCTGTTACTTGCAAGTAAGTATGACCTGATAGCTTGTACCACGATTTTGTTATTTGCTTTAGATACTTGTGCAGACATAGACATCTTTTCAACCTACTACCATTGACCCAGCAGGAACATTGACGATGTAACTACTGGAGAATGAGACAGTTACTCTAGCAGCCAGGTTCACGTCTTTAAGTACACAGACTGGAGCAGTGTGAAATGAGGTACCTTAATCAACAAGCTGCCTGTTCCAAAGATCAACCCTTTAGCATTCAAATCAGCCATATCCAGCCCAAATATTCTACTTGTTTTATGTTCATAGTAGCCAGATCTGGCTTCTAATGCTAACCTTACAATATCATTCTTTCTAAAAATTATACAATCACTTTGTCAAAATCTCAAAGCTACAAGATAATACATGATTAATTCAAAACAATACGAAAGAATAATTATATATGACAAAGTAATCTGAATGCTAAAGGATTAAACTCACAACTTTATGATCATGAGCTCACACATCCTAACCACTAAGACCTTCATTAATATATTGTAACAATTATATGAGCTCACTCATCCTAACCTTCACTAGTATACTATAAGTAACAATATATGAGCTCACATATCTCAACCTTCACTAGTATATTGTAGGTAGCACTCCCTAAAGATCTAGTACTTATTCTTAATTGCTCTGTAATTCTTAAACAAGACTTTCTCTTCTGGCAATGTATTCAGCACTTAAACCCAGTATACTATTGATACTAATTTCATTAACACCAACATAAACAAGTCATAGACAACTTCTGTATTTTTAGGACATTAATGAGAAACTTATTCATTACCAAATTGTTTCCGAAACATGCAAAATGGAGTTTAGTTACTCAATCAAAACTACGTACCAATGGAACGATATATCTCTTTTATTAAATTATTTGGCCTTGTATACCTCCAGTATAATGTCAGTGTGACATATCTTCAATCAAGAAAGAACTATTTTAATGATGAATTTAGTTTGTAATATTAATCATGAGGAATAAGAATATGCTTCTGCAAAAATAAACAGAAAACACTTCAGCTTTATAAAATGAGACAAGTAAAATTAACGTCCCTTCTTCCTTCTTCCTCTACCAACACCCTTACCACTTAGATTGCAATGTTTAAACTAAGTATTTGGCTGTAGCCCTATTAATTAATTCTTTATATTTTTCAATAGAAAGGTAACTGGAGATGTAGCTTCACATTACATTTCTATCATCGTGTTTAAAGGTAGGATAATATATTTAGAAGATCAGATGTTGAATAGAAAGAAAATAAAATAAAATGTTCAGTCTTATGAGAGAGCCTCTGATTGATCACTCAGCCTGCTGAAAATAACAGCTAAATCTCTTTCAAATCAATATAACCTCAGACTGACCTTGTGATTTGAAAGCTGATTGATGGACCCTGTGCAGCAGCCACACACACACACTCTTTCTCTCTCTCTCTCTCACACACACACACACACACATATAGATATGAGACCTAAGTCAGGAAAACTTCAATAAATAGGTTTGCCAATGCAGACAGGAAAAATAGAACTCAAAGCACAAGTGTGTGTGTGTGTGTGTGTGTGTGTATGTATGTATGTATGTATATATAATGATAATAATAATAATAATAATAATAATAATAATAGCAATAATAATAATATTTGGCAGAAGTAACCGAGTGACTCAAGGGCCAAGAGTTTCGTGCATTAGTTTGTTAAGTGCTAACACATGAAACTCTCAGCCCTTGAGACGCTCTGTTACTTCTGCCAAATATCTATAAAAAATATACACTTTAATGAATAGAGATCCCTGAAATGAATCCCAGACTAACTACTGGGGTTGAGATAATTAACTCAATCCTTTAAGATGGTGTTCCAGTATGGCCTCAATCCAGTGACTGAAACCCATGAAAGAATATAAAAATTAGCCAAGTATTTACTAAATAACAGGCTTATTTTTAACGTAATTCTACCAAATGTTTATGCATGTCTTGCATCTGCAGAAACTGAAAAAATATCTGTTGAAGAATCTTAAGTCTTAAACTATATATTTCCATTTTCCTTTGTGTGAAAATGGTTTATCTATTGTTCAGCTGAATCTGTCACATGATCTTGATGGTTCCTTTTGCCATTCTTTCAACTTAACTGAATTTGCCATCAACCCTAATTATTGGAAAGAACTTTGAAACATTTTACACCTTTGATGCTTGGCACAGTTAAAAGACCAACTATTCTAATGTAGATTTGTAGAAAACACTCTCTTTAATCAAAATATGCTATGCAAGAAGAGCCTTCAGCATATTTGCTAGCCCTGTCATCCATAATTTTCAGCTCAGCGCATGCTGACATGTTTTAAATGCTGTAACATGTCAATAGAAACTGGAAGTGGAAGGTTGGATTTAGACAGGAAAAAATAAAGCAGAGAAAAGGAGGGTAGTAAAAAAAATCTGCTGAGTCAAGAGAAAATATTTTGTAAGAGAACAATAACATATTGAATCTACAGCCATCAAAGAAACACTTTTAATAAATATTTCTTTTTTTCTGATATCACCATTGGTAATTTATTTTTGCATAAGACATTCATTCACAGTGAATAAAATCAAACTGAAATATGTTGGAGATAGCAGTAGTAGTAGAGCTACCTCTACTGAAACTACTTAATCAAAGAATAGGTTCTTTCTTAAATGAAAGAAGGTTCTCTCTGATTGTTTGACCTGTTAGAAAAAACAGCCAAATCACACCTTTATCATCTTGAAATTAAAAGAAGGTTGCATTAGATAATGTTGCCCTCATTACACTATCTTTGATAAAAAGAAAAAAAACATAATGGTCATTTTTTTGCCTTAATCAGAGCTGATCTAGAGCTAAACAATCACGATGATACATCCTTTCTCAAATCATCAGCAAGAGAACCCTTTTATTGTTACATACATGACCTACTAGAAATAGCATTCAACCAAATATTCCTCAAATCATGCCCTAGGATCTTTGGGGTGGGTGGGAAAGCAACATCTAGTAGTGTAAATTTAGATGCACTCCATTTAATGAAAATATTGGTTTCAAATCTGACACAAGGCCAGCAGTTTTGGGGAAGAGGGAAAATCGATTACACTGACCCCAGTGCTCAACTGGTACTTATTTTATTGACTCTGAAAGGATGAAAGGTAAAGTCAGTGGAATTCAAACTCAGAACGTAAAGATGGACAAAATGCCACTAAAGCATTTTGCCTGGCATGATAATGATTCTGCCAGCTCACCACTTATCTGAAGAAAATATTAAAAAAAGAATTTAAATTGGAAGGTCATGGTCAGAACACTCTTTAATCAAGTTCTGCTTTTGCTGGAACTCAACAGCAACATTGATTCTTTCTATCATTGAGTCAGTGACTGATAGAAAGCCATTTCAGATTATCACAGAACTTGGAAAATGAAATAGCCAGGTTAACCCTTTTATGACTATCCTTTAACTAGTAGTTCACCTAAAAGCTTCATCAATATTTAATATGTTCAAGTCACATGTATGGCTGTGTAGTTGAGAAATGTGTTTCTCAACTACACTGATTCAGATTCAATTTCACTGCATAGCACTTAAGACATCTTCTACCATAGCCTCAGATAGACCAAAAGTTTGAGAATAAAATTGGGTTGAAGGAAACTGTGTGGAAGCCCATCAGAGAGACTTTCTATTTTTGAGATTGTAGATTCAACTTGCTACCCAGTTTAACACCTCTACTTGATCATTGGGAATCTTTAGTGGACTCCATTCTGTTACTGGCATTCTACCCAGGTCTCCAGTCTGGTAATAATTTACTTCCACCAGTTTCAGAAATCCTGAAAAGAGTGTTGTTCTTTATCCTTGGAACTAGATTTTGGAGGTGTTTAGTAAAATGGTGTGCATTCACTTTACAATCACATGGTTTCAGTTTCAGTCTTACTCTGAAGCAGTGAAGGTTTGCAACAAGAAAATCTTCCAGTCATAGAAAATCTGCTTTAATATTTTTCGTCTGACTCATTCAAGCATGGAAAAGTAGCCATTAAAACAATGATGATGAGTGTATATTAGACTAGTGTTAACTGATTGAAAACTCATTATTCATATTCTAATCAAATTTTGATTGAGATTTTAATTTAAATATGAACACTTTACTATGAGCAATCTGGGTTAAGAGAGGTACCAAGAAAAAGATTAGTATGATTAATATCAAATTTACCATTAGAAAAATTGCTGTGTTAGCAGATATCACATTGTGATTGACTTAGAGGTACCAGTATATTTCAAGGGTTTAATGATTGAGCTTGCTGCCATTTAGGAAATTTGTTCTGCGTTTCCTAGAACTGTCATTCTTTTAGCAGTAGCAGCAACAAATATCAATATGCTATCTTTTAAGAACTGAACTTTACTTATATATTAAATGATTCTGTATCCTTGCAAGTCTTATAACACCGCCATCATTTATAATTTTCAATATGGCTTTTTAATTAGACTACTTAATTATTACAAGCCATCATCTTTGATTTAAAGCTAAAGCTTAATTTTTCTCTTTTGTTAATTTTATAGAAAACAGGAAACAATGTTTTTGTTTAATTCCAGATCACCTCCAATCAAATGAATCTGTGTTCTAGAGTTTTTCAGCTATAGTATATTTAGTGTCACATTAGGCAATTTCATTTTTCCTTAAGCCTTGACTTTTATTTCTGGGAGGTTGAGTTACCACAAAAGAGAATCCTCTGTTGGCCTGTGAAAATATATATTTCTTATCTACCTATCCATATCAAATTGTAAAGTAGGAATACAAATATAACCTATACTCAGAGGTGCTTTTAACAGACTTTGTTTCATGACATTAAGCAGATATGAAACAAATCTTCCCACTAGATAGAATGTCAGTCATTGACGCTTAATATTCTCTTATGAATTGGTTCCTATCTTCAAAGTGTGGGGGAACTGAGGTAACACAGAGTAAAACGTTCTACTCCAGAAACATTGTGATTAAAGATAAATATCCTTCTCAGTAGATAGGATGCTAGTCTATCTCAGACATTCCAAGTTGATCTACTGCTTGTTCTAAAGTCTTAGGTGAACTGAAAGTAAATTTTAATAAAGTGTCCTGACCCAGATACACAATGAAACATCTAAGTGAATTTGAATTCATGAACAGATAGTTCAGGACTTTATCCACAATTGCTTAGAATCCTTAGCCATTTGATGTGATTCTCAGGCAGGATCTGTGTGACTTTGAATTATAAGTACAGTCTATGCAATGTTATTCACAAAGTCTGATTTCTCCAAAGCTATAGGAAATGACACTTTCCTGAAATATCACACTGGGATTGAACTAGAAGCCTCATGATTGTAAACGGAGTTTCATAAACATTTGTCTATGCCTAAAGTATGAGATCCTTCAATAAACAAGCTAGAGTATAAAATCTTATATCTTAGTCAATACAATATTAACCCTTTAGATTACTCTATCAAATGTAATGCTTATTTATTCATACATATTGTTTTGAATTAATCATGCTTTATCTCATAGCTTTGATATTTCAATGATGTGATTGTTTATTTTTTAGAATGACATTGTAGGATAGGTGTAAGAGGCCAGATCTAGTTAGTCTGAACATGAAACAGGTATAATATTTGGACTGGATATGGCTGGTTTAGATGCTAAAGGGTCAAGCGATGAAGCCTACTGTGAATAAAGATCATGTCATAACTGCAAACAAATTTAATCATAGGTCTTACCAAATAAGGATTAGCTTGGGATTAAACAGCAAGGTCAACAATAATTAGCTCATTTTCTGCTATCTTCAGTCCAATGGAAGTTGTTTAGTCCTGTGTCTACTTTGAATGAATAAAATATAATAAGGATTTCAAATTTTGGCACAAGGCCAGCAACTCTAGAACAATGAAAGGCAAAGCTGACCTCAGTGGAATTTGAATGTAGAACATAAAGACAGATGAAATTCTGTTAAGCATTTTGCCCAGAATGTGAACAATTCTGCCAAGCTCACTGCCTCCAAATAAAATGTAATGATAAAAAAATCAAACTTTACAGGAAGAGGAAAATGTGGTGGAGTGGCAGATGTGCTAGTTGTGATTGTTGCAGCTGGCCTCAAGGTCTGAATTGATTCAGGAGATCTATGATTAAAGGCATTCCAGACATGACCTTTCCATTTTTTTTTTAATATGGAATATAATCAACATTACCCCTTCTTGTTTTGAAGATGGTAGGCTGGGATTTGAAGGTGATTTCTTGTTATTTCATTTCCTCCAATAGTACTGAGCAATACTGAAATCCCCCCAGGGAATGCCCAGTTTTTTTTAGCCCATATCGTAGCACACTTATGTAGAGGCTCTGTCATTTAAGTGTTGTTGTTGTTGTTCTTTATCCAGGTAGTCCTTCATCAAAAGTATTTCAGGCATGTACCCCAGACTACATTACTATGTCCTTTTTTAAGCCGTTACAATGTGGTTTGAGGGAAAGTTGGCTGCTATTTCTAAAAGATACTGCAAAAACGTATTGGCTCCACAGCTTGATGGTTGTTACGGTTGGGTTTAAGCCCTAAGTTTCTCCCGATCAAGCAAATTTAAGTTGAGAGACGTTCCAACTCTGATCAGCTTGCCATTTTAGGAGGATCTAAGACTGTTTGGTATATCTTCTCTTATTTGTAGATTGTGAAATGACAATGTGGAAGTTGTCTGACTCGTGGTTGTATCATCTGGGGTGCTGGTTGCAGTGGTGATGTTAAAGGTGTGCTTTTGATATTGGTGGTAATGAGGATGTCGGGTGTACTGGTGATGTTGTTTGGTAGTTGTAGTGACATATCAGGTGTGCTAGTGATGGTGGTGGTATTGATGTTTAGGGGGAATGCTGGTATAGAAGGGGCTGCTGCTTGTGGTGGTGGTTGCTTATTTTTATCTGGCTCTGTTATCTGTCATTGAAAACAGAAACGATACAATGTGAATAATGGGTCTAGAAGCAACAGAAAGATGAATAGTGAAATAGATTTCTATAGATTCCATACCCCTCACTTCCCCTCAAAAAACCATGTATGACATTTTCACATAATGCTGTAAAAATCTAGATTATGGAAGCAGTGACAGAAAAGAACTGGGAGGTGGGGAAGAGAAACTATTGCTAACCCTACATTTCATACATCAGGAAATCAAAATATAAAGGATATTTGAATATTTTGTTTGTTTTGTTTTTTTTATCGGTTCTCTTTTATTTTATATTTTTATTCATGTATCTTCCTTCTCCTCCCCAACATCATCATCATCATCATCATCATCATCATCATCATCATCATCATCATTATTATTGTTATTATTATCATCCCTACTATTGTCATTTTTATTATTGCAGTTCCTATTGTAAAACCAATAGAGAGAGAGAAAAAAAAATGTATATGCCACACACCCCTCCACACCAACCTTCTCACTACCCCATAAGCCATCATTTTTGATCATTAGTAAAAATAGAAGAATTATTCAATGGATTTGCAGAATTATTGGCAATAATTATATCACATGGCTACATATATTTCTTCATGTGATATGGAGATATCTAGCTAATAACTCATAATAATAATAATAATAATGATAAAATGCCTCCAATTCAAAAGGGATGTGTATGAGTGTGTATGTCTGTGTTTTTATGATTAGGTGTGCATACACACACACACACACATGCATGCACATCTACATATGGATACATGTATGTATATATATATATATATGCATAAATGTACATATGTATATATATGTATATATCTACATATATTACATATATTATATAATGTATTTATGTATGTACATATATATATATATATATATATATATATATATATATATATATACACACACACATATTTTTATGGTAGTAGGTGGATGAATCTTGAACGTTCTCTATAATCAGTTTTCCAGTTAGTCAATGAACTGAACAACCTACACATTGACACAGAGAATTAGTGTGCAAGTAGTTGAGTATTTCACCATTGACATAATTTGCACGATTAACATAATTTGTAGGTTAAATCAACATGAGAGTATGTGAAAAGCTTCTTCATTATTATTATTATTATTATTATTATTATTATTATTATTATATAGAGAGAGGGTCCACACAACTCGGTTTCCCTCACAAGACTTCAGTGGACCTAGTGTCGTAGTCAAAGATATTTGCCCAAGATGTCATGCAGCTGTATCAAACTCATGAACTTACAATTGCAAATGAAATCCTTTAACCATATGATCATACCGCCATTCAAGATATATATATATGTGTATATATATATATATATATATATATATATATATATATATATATATATATACACACATCAGGCTGGAAAGCTGACAGAATTTTTAGTATGCTGGGCAAAATGCTTAGCAGCATTTTGTCTGTTTTTACATTCTGTGTTCAAATTCCGCCAAGGTCAACTTTGCTTTTCATCCCTTTGGGGTCAATGAAATAAGTACCATTCAAGCATTGAGGTTGGTCAAATCATCTTACACCTCCTCCAAAATTACTGGTCTTGAGCTTAAATTTGGAACCAATATATATACATATATATATATATATATATATATATATATATATATATAGGTGCAGGCAGCATGGGTATATGATTGAGAAGCTTGCTGCCCAACTACATGGTTACTGGTTCAAATCCACTGTGTGACTCCTTAGGCAAATGCTTTCTACAATAGCCCCAGGATAACCAAAGTCTTTTGAGTGGATTTGGTTGATAGAAATTAAAAGAAGCTTGTTGTGTGTCTGTCTGTCTGTCTATCTTTGTGTCTCCTTGTCTTGAATGTAAATGAGTGTCCCTAACATACAAGTAGTATCTCTCATTTCCAATATACTGCAAAAACATGTCTGGCCACAGGGAAATGTTTCCTTGCTTGGAAAAAATGTGACAAAGATCATCTGGCTATAGAAAAATCTGCCTCAATAGACTCCATTCAGCCCATGCAAGCATGGGAAAGAGAACATCAAGACAATGATGATGATATATTCATAATAACTCTTGATCATGGATCAAGCAAAATGTATAAACACACTCTGTACAAAGTTAATATTTCTATTATTAAACTGTTGATGCTTTCCAATTGAAGAACTAGTTGAATACACATGTATGTCTCTTCAAAGGCAAGATTGACTGTCACTGTCAGTCTTGCTTTTGAAGATATACAAATATCTACTGAAGCAAATGTAATATTGCTAGGCATCACCTGCTTAATAAAAGAAATGTATTTGTTCATTTCATCCATTTTTACGTCTGTTTTTTTTCATGTTTGCATAGGTTAGATGAATATATTATTGAGACATTGTTGTGCAGTTGGATACCTCTCCTGTCAACAATCATTCCCTGTTTTTCAAATAAGGAATTTCTTATTCCTTGTAGCTTTAAAAGAGAAAAAGAAACGGATAACTTGCTGACAGGAAAACTGACAATAACCCCACCCATATCCTTCGACTTTCATAGAAGCAATCTAGTTGTAAACAAACTCATACATGCAAACATACATATATACATACATACATAGAGTAGACACACAAACATACATACTCACACACATACAGGGTTGGCCAAAAGTCACCTGACAGTAAATCAAAACCATTTAATTCCAAGATTTATTTATGTTTAACAACTAAATGAATTTAATAAATATGAAACATCATGAAAATTGTTCAAATTGATGTCCTTCTTGAGTGACACCATTTTTCCAAATGAATAAATAAAATTGAATATTAAGTATTTATGGAATTTTGATTTACTGTCAGGTGACTTTTGGCCAACCCTGTATGTTGGTCTTCTTTCAGTTGCTTTCTACCAAAACCACTCACAAGGCTTTGGTTGGCCAAAGACTATAGTAGAAGACACTTGCCGAAAAATGTCACATTGAGATTAAATTGATGATCTTATAGTTGGGAAGCAAATTTCTTAACTGCACAGGTATAACAGCACCTATAAACAATATGTCATTTTTACACTCACACATCTAATATAATAATGAGCCTAGCGTTTTTATATATTTGTCCAGAATAACGCCAGATGTGGAGGAGGGGCAAAAATAGT